>NC_135221.1:1442500-1500000 GCF_052324685.1 Brachyhypopomus gauderio | reverse complement strand
ACGGTCTGAAATATGATAGACCATCTAATGAACTAGCTGGGCCAGCAACTCATGGCACAACCTTGTCCAAGGTAAAGGGACCGTGATGTCATCAGCTTGTCCAACGTAGTGGGACCGTGATGTCATTATCTTGTCCAACATAATGGGACCGTGATGTCATCATCTTGTCCAACGTAATGGGACCGTGATGTCATCATCTTGTCCAACGTAATGGGACCGTGATGTCATCATCATGTCCAACGTAATGGGACCGTGATGTCATCATCATGTCCAATGTAATGGGACCGTGATGTCATCAGCTTGTCCAACGTAATGGGACCGTGATGTCATCAGCTTGTCCAACGTAATGGGACCGTGATGTCATCAGCTTATCCAAGGTAATGGGACCGTGATGTCATCATCATGTCCAACGTAATGGGACCGTGATGTCATCAGCTTATCCAAGGTAATGGGACCGTGATGTCATCATCATGTCCAAGGTAATGGGACCGTGATGTCATCAGCTTGTCCAACGTAATGGGACCGTGATGTCATCAGCTTGTCCAACGTAATGGGACCGTGATGTCATCAGCTTATCCAAGGTAATGGGACCGTGATGTCATCATCATGTCCAACGTAATGGGACCGTGATGTCATCAGCTTGTCCAACGTAATGGGACCGTGATGTCATCAGCTTGTCCAACGTAATGAGACCGTGATGTCATCAGCTTGTCCAACATAATGGGACCGTGATGTCATCAGCTTGTCCAACGTAATGGGACCGTGATGTCATCAGCTTGTCCAAGGTAATGGGACCGTGATGTCATCAGCTTGTCCAACGTAATGAGACCGTGATGTCATCAGCTTGTCCAACATAATGGGACCGTGATGTCATCAGCTTGTCCAACATAATGAGACCGTGATGTCATCAGCTTGTCCAACATAATGGGACCGTGATGTCATCAGCTTGTCCAACGTAATGGGACCGTGATGTCATCAGCTTGTCCAACGTAATGGGACCGTGATGTCATCAGCTTGTCCAAGGTAATGGGACCGTGATGTCATCAGCTTGTCCAACGTAATGAGACCGTGATGTCATCAGCTTGTCCAACATAATGGGACCGTGATGTCATCAGCTTGTCCAACGTAATGGGACCGTGATGTCATCAGCTTGTCCAACGTAATGAGACCGTGATGTCATCAGCTTGTCCAAGGTAATGGGACCGTGATGTCATCAGCTTGTCCAACGTAATGAGACCGTGATGTCATCAGCTTGTCCAACATAATGGGACCGTGATGTCATCAGCTTGTCCAACGTAATGGGACCGTGATGTCATCATCTTATCCAAGGTAATGGGACCGTGATGTCATCAGCTTATCCAAGGTAATGGGACCGTGATGTCATCAGCTTGTCCAACGTAATGGGACCGTGATGTCATCAGCTTGTCCAACGTAATGGGACCGTGATGTCCCATTAATAATTAATTAATAATTCATTTAAAGATAAAATTATTCAAAATATGGTACACTTCCACCCACCATCACCCCTGGGACCGTGATGTCATCATCTTGCCAGCAGCATCCCAGGGCTGTAGGATGGAGGCACGTTGGGTCGCCACTGTACAACGTACCAGCTGAGACTGTTTCCTGTTCCTGAACCTTTGAAATTGTTCAATATTGAGTCCATGTCAAAGAGATTTAAAGTGACTGATTAACAAACAGCCTGTATGTCAATACATCACAGAACAGAAGTGAAGGTCCAGGTGAGCATTTAACACACAGCCAGAATACTGGGGTCACATTTGGAATAAAGAGTTGGGAGGTATGAAATAATGAAGAAGGCTGTTGTAGTTTACCTTAATCCAGAATAATTACAGTCTACCTTACTCCAGAATAATTACAGTCTACCTTAATTACTAAAATACTGGACTAAATTATTCCCAGAATGTTATATACCAGCAGTCTGTTTTTCAGTAGATTATTATAGTTCAGTTGTTTATAATAGTTCAGTAGTTTATTACGTATAGTTCAGTAGTTTATTATAGTACTATATTTAATATTTATGTTTAATCTTTTAAGTACCTCCAGGTTTGAATGTTTTTGATGCTGCCCATCAAACCTCAGACATGATTCCTGTAATGTATGTAGCACACACACACGCACATACACACACACACATGCACACAAACACAGACATATACACACACACACACAGAATGGTCGTTACATTTCCCTGTTTTAATTATCCTTATTGATTCTCTGGGTGCACAGACACCCTGTTTACTCCTAGGCAATAATGCATTATGTCCGCCGCTGAATTGATGAATGCATTTTAATCTTAATCTATCAGAGTAATGCAACTCCAGAATAAATCAGGGCTCAGAGCTGTCGCCAGCCATCCTGGGTGCGATCGCTCCACAATGATCCTCCGGTCTGGCCCTCGCTCACCCCAGTCTCACCCCCGCTCACTCCAGTCTCACCCCCGCTCACTCCAGTCTCACCCTCACTCACTCCAGTCTCACCCTCACTCACTCCAGTCTCACCCTCACTCCCACTCACTCCAGTCTCTCTCACTCCCACTCACTCCAGTCTCTCTCACTCCCACTCACTCCAGTCTCTCTCACTCCCACTCACTCCAGTCTCTCTCACTCCCACTCACTCCAGTCTCTCTCACTCCCACTCACTCCAGTCTGGGTATCCCTCACCTGATGGAGCATCCAGCAAGTCCAACAAGATTAAATCACAATAACTGGTTTTTGGATTTGGCTGTTTACAACTTCACAGAACTCCACAATCAAACATCAAACATTTCCTACTGGATAAAATAAAAAACAACACCATAAATGACTTATTTTGTCGACAACAAAAGATTTGTTAAAACCTCCAGCAATAGTCTTGAGCTCACTGTAAGTCTCTTTGCTACAAGGACATGGATGATTGTGGGAAGGGAATGTGTGATGTTAATTAACATCGTCAGAAAAGTCTGACCTTAGCAGGTTGAGATACAACCTCACCCTAACCCTCACCCACCTCACCTTAACCCACCCTAACCCTCACCCACCTCACCCTAACCCACCCTAACCCACCTCACCCTAACCCACCCTCACCCTAACCCTCACCCACCTCACCCTAACCCACCCTAACCCTCACCCACCTCACCCTAACCCTCACCCACCCTCATCCTAACCCTCACCCACCTCACCCTAACCCACCCTAACCCTCACCCACCTCACCTTAACCCACCCTCACCCTAACCCTCACCCACCTCACCTTAACCCACCCTCACCCTAACCCTCACCCACCTCACCTTAACCCACCCTAACCCTCACCCACCTCACCCTAACCCACCCTAACCCTCACCCACCTCACCCTCACCCACCTCACCTTAACCCACCCTAACCCTAACCCACCCTCACCCACCTCACCTTAACCCACCCTAACCCTAACCCACCCTCACCCACCTCACCTTAACCCACCCTCACCCACCCTCACCCACCTCACCCTAACCCACCCTCACCCTAACCCACCCTCACCCTCACCCACCCTCACCCTCCCTCACCCTCACCCACCCTCACCCTCACCCACCCTCACCCTAACCCACCCTCACCCTAACCCACCCTCACCCACCTCACCCTAACCCTCACCCACCTCACCCTCACCCACCCTCACCCTCACCCACCTCACCCTAACCCACCCTAACCCTCACCCACCTCACCCTAACCCACCCTCACCCTAACCCTCACCCACCTCACCTTAACCCACCCTCACCCTAACCCTCACCCACCTCACCTTAACCCACCCTAACCCTCACCCACCTCACCTTAACCCACCCTAACCCTCACCCACCTCACCCTCACCCACCTCACCCTAACCCACCCTTTGCAGTGAGAGAGTAATTATCTTCTAGTTCCTGGGAGTGTTAGTGGATGCCGTGTTGTTGCAGGAGTGCAGCTGCTGTTTCTACTCCAGACGGGCCAGCACTCTCTGTGCCTGACAGATTTGAATTCCATCAAGACCAAACGAAACACAGCGAGACCAGGACCAGAGACCCCCCCACCAACATGTCTGCTCACCATCATTCCACAATAACCAGGAGGTCCAGTAACTCCAACATCTCTCAGAAGAACCTAGGAGCAGAGACAAGGAGCTCATTAGGACATACTTCTCCACCCTTCTCCCCTCTCCTCTCCTTTCATCTCCTCCCCTCTCCTCATCCTTTGATCCTCCTCACCTACTCCAACAGACATGCTATGTTCTCCTCTTGTTCTGGTTTAATGGTGAGTGTTCGCCACCGTTACCAGCTCTGCGTCTGCTTGACTCAGTGAGATCTGAACATATGGCAGTGAGCTGACCTCCTGTTTGGTACGACACCTGTGCTCTTGGCACGCCCGTCTGGGGCTGTAGACACGCCCGCTTGGGGTTGGCACTCTGCTCTGGACATATGCTGAGCTCGTGATCTCTGTGACTGCAGGGCAAAACTCTCATCCATAACACATGCGGGTCAAGCAAAGGAAATGTCTGCATCTCCTATACAGGAATGTGTTACACATGCAAAGAGACTGCGAGGGATTAATTTGCAGCAAAATTACGTGTTTGTTCTAAGTGTTTGATCTCACCAGTCAAAGATTTGCTACAATAATATTGTACTGTAGTCAATATTTCTGAATATTTTAAGTATTGATTAATCTGACATGCTTGTGCAAGCCAGACATGTGGATGCATGTAATTATTAGTTTTAGAAAGCTGATAATGATCAGTGTACATAAAATTATTCAATTTAGCCCTAAAACATCCAGATTGTTGATCAAACAAACCTGTTTGAAACATATTTCTCTTATGTGTTGTGCACCTTTATAATACATAATCACATCACTGCTGTGTCTGTTTATCATAGAAGCGCTAATTCCATAGTCCAGTTTACCATACAGCAAGCTGCATAGGACATGGCTCTGGAGTTAGGGTGAGGGTTTAGGGTGAGGGTTTAGGGTGATGGTTCTTTGTTCATCTGTCGCTAGACACACTGCAACATTTCTGTACATATCCAACAGTCTATTTGTATATTTATATTATTAGGCAGCATCAGAGGCTGGTGACTGAATTACTGCATTATATTACATTACAGTACATGATATCACGTTATATTACATTACAATAAATATCAATACATTACATTACATTACACACACACAACATACAAGACAAGCATGCTGGGAGATCACTGCGCAGAGCATGCTGGGAGATCACTGCGCAGAGCATGCTGGGAGATCACTGCTCAGAGCATGCTAGGAGATCACTGTAGAGATGGTACAGTCTCACTAGGCCCAACATGACCTGCTTTGTTTCCTCAAGGCCACTGTGGCCTTCATCACATCACCACAACACTGTGTTTATCAGCTAGGGTTAGGGGTAGTATCTCCGCTACACACACGCAATATCAGACTCATTCAGCAGCACAGGAATACACTGAAAAAAAAAACATGAAGAATGTGTCTAATATGTCAAAAATTACTTTTGGATGTATCTGAGTGTCTTCTGCCTCTCCTTCACACACACGTTTCATCCAGAAATCTGAATTAAAACCAAGAAAGAGGAGAATTATGTACATCTTTTTTAATAACCATGAAATGTTGCATTAGGACAAAATTAAACATCCTTACATCCTTTTCAATGAATTATATAATAATTGCCATGGTAACTGGAGCTTGGGCGTGCACTAGGTTTTATTGTTCATATTGTTACATAAAAGATGAACATTTTAATCTAGGAACCAATATTTTTTAAGTGACAATTTATGAGTTGTTGTAATGAATAAACAATCTTTTTAAAATGAAGGACGATCATTATCCAGCATTTTCTAACCTACTTAACAGCAGGAGATTGAAGATCCACTGCATTCTTACTGAAGGCAATTTGATATGTGTCTATCCTGCAGGTAAACACTTTCAGTCTGGGATACCCACAGTGTGTGTGTGTGTGAGTGAGAGAAAGAGAGAGAGAGAGTGTGTGTATGTGTGTGTGAGAGAGAGAGCATGAGAGAAAGAGTGTGCGTGTGGAAAGAGAGAGAGAGAGCATGAGAGAAAGTGTGTGTGTGTGTGAACCTGAGAGTCTGTTGCAGGGGCTCAGGTGTGTATGTGTGTGTGAACCTGATAAGCTGTTGTACGGGCCCAGGTGTGTGTGTGTGTGTGTGTGAACCTGAGAGTTTGTTGTAGGGGCTCAGGTGTGTGGTCTCTCAGGTGTGTGGTCTCTCAGGGGAGTGGTTTGTCAGAGTGAAATGAAGGATTTGTATTCATATTGAAAATCAAAATTTAAAATCTTAATTTAGGTTAACAGAAATAATTGCCTCCACTGCCAGTCAGACAAAAGTTGTGATTTATTCTTTGTGTAATAATAAGATGATTTCAATTCTTAAAGATAAATTGAAGATGGTTTGAAGGTAATACACTGTATTGTTAAGGGACTATGTTTGATCCATTTGAAGTGTGTGGTGTGAGTGGAGCAAGCCCACAGTCCCAGCGAGTGTGCTCACAGACGCTGCTGCCGTGGAAACAGCACAACACCATCCTTCAGACTGTAAAACAGCCCATTTTTCATTCAGATCCATAATCATATTTGATTATAGTGGGAGTTTATTGTTTCCTCACTAATAAAGCACATGAGTGGCCATAACTACTCTGAGGTGGGCTGATTACTGTAAGTATAGAAATAGTTTAGCAAAATCCCAAAGCAGCAGTCTGACCCACACTGCACTGGGGCAACAGGCTGTCTTAAGGGCATTTTACCAACAGAAATTAATTAGAGCAAATATGATTACAGATGAATAATAAGTCATAATAAGGATGTGGTTTATTAGTCAAGACCATTACATTTCCTTTATTGGCAAGGCAGTCGGACAAGAGCCACCCCCTCCATGTCCCAGTGAAGGTAATAGGATCACAGTTAAGCCAATCAGGAGAGGGTACAGAGTCTCAGTGTGTCAAGACATTGGGTCCCTCCCTCCAGTCATGGAGCTCCAGTGTTGGGTACAGTGGTGCTGGGTGGGGGTGCTAGTGGGCTCCAGTGTGAGACATCTGTCCCCCACTAACGTCCACCAGACAGGGGAAACCAAGACATGGACGGTCCTCTGGACTACACTCGTATGAGCAGGCTGTCCTGTCCTGTCCTGTCCTGCCCTGCACTATGAGCAGCATAAACACAAGAAGCCTGATGAGGCCACATGTAAACAGTCCCGTCAGGACAGGTCCAATAAGAATCATTTGGCATGAATGATCATTCACTTCTTGGCTGTTCGTTGTTTCTGTCGTCCTTGAAGACTCTTCTGGATATGATCCGACAGTGAGAGATGACAAAGAAAAATAAACAAACAGGCTCTTCATTTTCACGTCTGTCACGGTTGCCATGGATATGGCTGCTCCTTTGCTGACTGGGACCCAAAATCTTTCCCTCGGCGCAGTGGAAATAAAACACGTCTGATCCTCAGGACACAAACACTGCTTCCTGTCGGCCTGCCGAGCCCCAATGGGGATTATTGTCAAAAACAAGAGGAGAGCAGGGCGTGGGCTCAGTCAGGCACTAGCGCCCCCTGGGGGTTGCCTCATTAGCACACATGGTGTAAATTGAAACAGGCGAACCAGTAAATACTATATAAGAATTACAAATGTGAACACATTCAAACACTCCCACTGTGCTGGGATGCACAGGCACGCACACACACTGGCACACACATACACACACCTTACAAACCAGGCAATTACTTTGTTTTATTTCAGATTCATTCGTTTATTTATTTTGTATTAAAGTGAAATTCAAGCAAAATGAATTTTGGCATGTATTGCAAATGGCAGTAGTGCTGGATCTGGGCGTGTAGAGACTGTGTTGTTTATGGAGACAATGTTGTTTGTGGAGAATGTGTTTTTGTAGGTTGTGTTCTTGTTTATGGAGGCTGTGTTCTTTTTCTGATTTTGCCACAACAGTATCTGATGCAGCTAAGGGTCGCCCACTGAGAACTGAACTGGTGTTAGGATGAGAGTATCAGGCTGACCCGTCTCAGCTGAACTGGGATTAGATGAGAGTATCAGGCTGACCTGTCTCAGCTGAACTGGGATTAGGACATTTTGCCAGATTACATGTTCTCATTCCATCTCCCTCCTGCCGTCTGAGCCCCGTGTGCTGTTGGCCCTCCTGTGCAACCAGAATGGCAACGACTCTCACAGCTGCACACAGTTTTGACCTTTCACCTCTCGAACTGTATTCATGACCTCTCCCCTCTTTAATGGTGACCTCAGCTCCTCTGACCCTGAGCTTGGTCCTCTACCGTCTGGCTTTCACACCTCCATCTTCACACACACTGAGAACCAGACATGTATAAAGTATTAGAGACCCATACTTGAGTAAACGTACGGGTATGGTTGTAACATGGGGAGAGTTGTAACACCTTCAGTTCCACCAATCACGGATAAGATAGGAGTCATATGATCATTCCAGTATTTACCCAATTCCTCCCTGATCCCACATGGTGAATATCAAGGCTGGAAACAGACACATGCAGATTCTATAGAGAAAAAACTGATTTTGATAAATTTTTGAAGACTATATTTTGTTTAGTACTTATACTATTGCAGATAAAACCATATGAATTATATTACATTAAACTGTAGTTTCTCAGGTAAATTGTGATGCATTTTTCCCCTGTTCATTTCAAATCACCTTGCAAATACAGCTAGTTAAACAATGGCTGACAGGGGTGGGGTGGGTTGTAACAGTTTTACAACCATCACCTTACATACAACTAAGAAAACTTACTTGATTTTGAATCATTTTAAAGAAAAGACTGACAGAGGTGTGCCAGCATCTGATGAGGTCACAAAGAAGAGCAAGTCAATCAGATCAGTTGCAAAAGTATCTGCCATGTAACACACACACATACACACTTTATTATTTGACCTACATGTTCTTTACACAGGTACATTGTATTAGTGTTCATTAAGCATACATATTGTTAAATAAGTTTGTTCTAGTACACTAATTTACACACCCATATACACCCACACCCAAACACACACTTCTGAGTAAAACAGAAAGTGGACATGAGTTATGGTCAGTCACAGAGAGAGATACATTGTTCTGGATTGCTATTTCATTTTAAAAAAATTATTTTTGAAGCATATTGCATGGTGTGGCCTCTGTTTTTGCTTCTTTTGTCTAATTGTCAGAGGTGGGACCAAGTCAGTGTTTTGCAAGTCTCAAGTAAGTCCAAGTCTTTATCCTCAAGTCCCGAGTCAAGTCTCAAGCAAAGACAGTCAACTCAAGTCAAGTCTCGAGTCAAGACATGCAACCATCAAGTCAAGTCCCAAGTCTGAAACTTGGAATTTCAAGTCCTTTCGAGTCTTTTTTTTTTTTACAGGCACCATCGCTTTATGAATGCTACGCTGATGCGTTTCTTTACTCGTTTTGTTGGTGTCCGCCAGCCAAAAGATGACAGATCATTTACATTTTATCTTCTCTTAATTACATAAATGTACTTAAACAAGAATGTTTCGTTATAATAATAATAATAATAATAATCTTTATTTGTATAGCACCTTTCATACATACATGTAACTCAAAGTGCTTTACAGTATAAATAAAAGAAACATTAAAAGGAGATAAGACAAAGACAAAAAGACAGAAGAAAATTTTAAAAGAAATTAAAGATAAAAATATTAAAATAACATAAAAAGTTAAAAGTGAAGTAAGTAAGATAATAAAAAGTAAAGTAAATAAGATAAGAAACTATCTTAATAGTTTTAACTAAAAGCGGATCTAAACAGGAATGTTTTGAGACTGCTCTTAAAACTATGCAGGGATGAAATGCCTCTGAGCTCTTCAGGAAGAGAATTCCAGAGCTTTGGGCCATAGTGGCTAAAAGCACCCTCGCCAATCTTTAATCGGCTTTTAGGAATCACCAGTAGATTACTGTTTGAAGACCTGAGAGACCTGACTGGAACATATCTAACCATCATTTCACTTAGGTAAAGAGGGGCAAGACCATGAAGACATTTAAAAACCATGACTAGAACCTTAAAATCTATTCTAAAGCTGACAGGTAACCAGTGCAGTGAGTGGAGTGCAGGTGTAATATGATCTCTCTTTCTCCTGCGGGTCAGAACCCTTGCAGCCGCGTTCTGAACTCGCTGTAGGTGCGAAATAGAGCTCTTTGGAAGAGCAGATAGAACAGCGTTACAATAATCTAGCCTTGATGTGATAAATGCATGGACAAGTTTTTCACTGTCAGCAGGAGAGAGCATATCTCGGACCTTAGTGATGTTTCGAAGATGAAAGTAAGCTGTCTTGCATGTAGTCATGATGTGTGATTTGAAGCTGAGCTCATTATCAAAGGTGACGCCCAGGTTCTTAACACATTGTCTGGCTTTCAGATTCATTTGATTTAAATAAGTCTGGACATCATTCCTTTGTGAATCACTGCCTAGAACAAGAACCTCTGTCTTCTGTTTATTTAACTGCAGAAAATTGTCAGACATCCATGTCTGTATATCATCTATGCAGTCAAACAGTGAGCAAATTGATTTTAGGGCTTTAGGTTCTAGCGAAATATAAAGTTGAGTGTCATCTGCATATTGATGATAACTAATACCATGTTTATTAATGATGTGTGGTAATGGAAGCATATATAGGTTGAATAGTAACGGCCCAAGGATTGATCCTTGGGGGACACCACAAGTTATTTTTTGACGTGTGGAGGAAGAGGTACCTAATGCTACATAGTAATCACGCCCAGTTAGGTACGATCTAAACCAGTCTAAGACTAAGCCACTAAGGCCTACCCAGCTCTGTAGTCGATCAAGAAGTATTTCATGATCAACGGTGTCAAAAGCGGCGCTTAAATCTAGCAGAAAAAGGACTGAGAGTTTGCCTGCATCCTTATTCAATCTCAAGTCATTTACTACCTTAACTAGGGCTGTTTCAGTGCTGTGGAGAGCTCTGAAACCAGATTGAAAAGTGTCATTTATTTGATTTACTTTGACATAGTCATTCAACTGGATTGACACTACTTTTTCAATGATTTTGCTAAGAAAGGAAAGGTTAGATATAGGTCGATAATTATTAAGAATTGTGGGATCAAGATTTCTATTCTTTAATAGTGGTTTAACCATTGCAGTTTTAAAAATTTTAGGGAATTCACCCAATTGCAGAGACTGATTAACAACCGTTAGAACTTCATTTGCTAATGAGCTCAGAACCTGCTTGAAAAAGCTTGTTGGTAAAGGGTCCAGTTCACAAGTAGAGGATTTTAGTGATGAAATCACATCAAGTAGTGTTACCATGTCAACTTCTTGGAAATAAGACATATTAAAGTTAGGCTGAGTAACTGATATAAGGGTTGATGGTCTATTAGTGCTTGTTGCTATGTTCTGCCTTATACTAGTAATCTTGTCCCTAAAAAATATAGCAAACTCCTCACATTTTTCAACTGAAACAGTCTCAGGGAAGCCACAGGAGGTGGGGTTTACTAGCTGATCTATGCTTCTGAACAAGACAGCTGAGTTATTATTGGATGAATTGATTAAGGTAGAGAAATAGTTTTTCCTTGCTGATTTCACTTCACTGTTGTAATTCTGCAATGTTGTTTTATAAATATCAAAATGTACTTGCAATTTTGACTTTCGCCAACGTCTCTCAGCCTGCCTACAATCTTGCCTAAATTTTACAATAGATGGAGTGTTTCTCCAGGGCATCTTAATTTTACCAGAGATTATTTTAGTTACCTTTGGTGCCACAGCATCAATACAGTTCCTAACTCTGTGTGTGAATGTTTCAACTAGCTCATTCCCATTTTCTGAGAGGGGAGGGAGGGACTGTATCATGTCTGTGAAGGCCACGGCACTGCCAGTACTGAGATAACGCTTGGTTATTGTGCGCTTTTCACTGAGTGTTCTAGTAGATAATGACATGTTGAAAAATACACCAAAATGGTCAGAGATTGCAACATCAGTAATTTCAGTATTATTAACCTCTATACGTTTAGAAATGACCAAATCTAAAATGTGGCCATGCTTATGAGTTGGGCCTGATACATGCTGTATGAGATCAAAAGAGTTAAGCATCCTCATGAATTCTGAAGTGATTGGATTTGTGGATATATCCATGTGAATATTAAAATCCCCAGCAATTAAAACATAATCAAAATCAATTAAAATCCTTGAAAGCATTTCTTCAAAATCTTCAAGAAAATCTGCATGTAGTCTGGGAGGATGATAGATAACAATCAAAAGAACTGAATAAGTACTGTTGAGTTGTACTGCCAGATATTCAAACGTAGGATGTTCCCCTAATGAGATCTGCTTACATCGGAATGCTTTATGGTAAAAACATGCAACACCACCACCTCTCTTATTTACTCTGGAGACATTAAAATAGTTAAAGTCGGGAGGTGAAGCTTCATTTAGCACTATTGCTCCATTGCTATCAAGCCAAGTCTCTGTTAGAAAAAGAAAGTCCAGACAGTAATCTTCAATTAATTTAGCTATTATAAAAGACTTGTTTGTGAGTGAGCGGACATTTAGTAAGGAGACTTTGAAGACTTGATGTGTTTGATCAGCATCGCTTACATCACTTGTGCATTTCACTGGGATCAAATTTTGTTTGTTACAATGTTTTGTACCCTTATGTTTTCTTCTGATTACATTTTTATTTAGATTCTGAGAGCCATGCCACCGGCTATTTAAAATAACTGGAATGTAGCACTGACTAGGAGCATGGGTTCCAGTGTGTCAGACCTGAGAATTCACTGAGTGTGCAGGAGAAGTGGGTGAGTTCCTGCAAGACAGCAGACTGTAGTGTTGCAGAACCTCTTCAATCTCCTGGAGTTTACCTCTGAGACTGTGGACAGATTCTCTGACAGGAGATGGTGGGCTCCTTTGACTGACATTACTGACGTTACTGCTGGCGGTTGGGTGCAGATTCCGCATGTGAGTGATTCCATACATTAGATTGTCCACAAGCATTTGAGTCCCAGCCCTGTTAGGGTGAAGCTGATCAGGTTTAAAAAGCTCAGGACGCCTCCAAAAAATGTTGAAATTGTCAATGAAGTTTACCTTCCGATGTGCACAGGCTGTAGTGAGCCAGCTGTTTAGAGCCAGCAGTCTGGTAAAGTGACCACTGCCTCGACGTGCAGTTGGTATCGGTCCAGAAATGAACACTTCACACCGGGAAAACTCCAGAATGTCGAGCAGATGGTTAAAATCCTGTTTCAGTATCTCAGACTGTTGTTTGTAAACATCGCTAGAGCCGACATGTACAATCAGTCTTTCCGTAGCTAGATGGTCATGCAATATGTGTGGAATCATGGGTATCACTTCACAGACAGTAACACGAGGAAAGCAAAAGGCCTTAATACTGTTGCTCCATACATCTCTGATGACTGAGTCCCCGATTAGCAGCGTTTTGGGCTGTGGCGGTGTTCCTCGTCTTCTTTCACCGTTAATGCCTCGGCGGCTAACATGGTTACCACCCCGATGGCCAACATGGTTACCACCCCGATGGCCAGCATGGTTACCACCCCGATGGCCAGCATGGTTACCACCCCGATGGCCAGCATGGTTACCACCCCGATGGCCAACATGGTTACCACCCCGATGGCCAACATGGTTACCACCCCCGATGGCCAACATGGTTAGCATCCCGATGGCTAACCCTCTTAGCATGCTTGTTAGCATGCTGCTGGCTAACACAGTTGGCAGCCTGGTGGTTGGTCCGCGAATGGCCAGAGTTATTTGCAAGCTTAGCAGCCAGACTGGAGTCGGATCTCTGATGCTGATTGGGGTGCGTTTGATGTCCTTGATGTCCTGGAGAGGGAGGCAGTACGTTGTGATGAGACTGCTCAGTTTCTGCTACTTCAGTTGAGGCAAGAGCTTCATATCTGTTATCGAGAAGAATGTTCTGTTCTGAAGATTGCTGCTTGCCGCCGCTGCTGTGCTGGTTTCTGCTACGTTCCTTCCCCCGAACAAGAGTCCAGCCCTTATCATTGTTGTTGTTAACAGGATTAGGAGTTGAGGCCAAGATGAGCTTAGGCTTTGCCCCCAGTACATCCCAGCGACAATGGAGAGAAACGTCTCTTTCTTTGCCAGTCACAGGGACGGTTTTGTCAGCGGTTTGTGTGGCAAGAATCGAGTCCAGATATTCTTCCTCCTCCCTTATAGAATGTAAGGTATGGATTCTTTCCTGAAGTTCTGCAACCCTCTGAGACAGTTTGATACACTCAGAGCAAATAGATGATGTGGAAGCATGAGGCATAATCGCAAAAGCACCGGGCACAAGGCTCAAATATCCAAGTTAAAAATCCAAAGTGCAAAAATAACACCCAATAAGTTCTGGCAGGTATTTCACAGCTGAAAACAGTATCAGCTGCTGATAAAACAGTGCACAAAACCACTCACAAGGATGAGGCGCAAAAAACAGTTCACTCGCAGTGTCGGACTGTCGGAATGTAAAAAATGCTAAATAATCCTTTATAGATGAATGTAAAAAAGCTTACCAAGTGAAGTAACGAGTAATGGATCCTTTTAACTTGTAAAAATAACTTGAACTTGTAGATATAACTCAAATAAATGAAAGGACAAGCAGAGCTGACAGAAAAGCGTCTGTACAGGAGGAAAGCAGGAAGTTACATCATTTTACACGAAAATAGCAAGCTTCATCGTAAGCAAGATGCTGTCATTACGAATGGTTATTCTAAACATTTGGATAAAATGTTTAAATATAGACTAATAAAAGGTTAGGGTTATTTTTTCATTGTTTTCTGTTATTGTGGGGTCACGGTGTACTATTGTTACCTGGAGATTCAGTGGGGTCACATATTCTGATGGCTGCCGTCAGAATTGGTGACCCCAGTTAAAAAGGCTCACCTGTACATCCCATTCATGATTTCTTTGTTGGCTGCAATGGTGAGGGGATGGTAAATCTTGTTTAAGTACATTTATGTAATTAAGAGACGATAAATGTAAATATAAACATCTGTCATATTTTGGCTCGTGGACACCAACAAAACGAGTAAAGAAAGTGCATCAGCGTAGTTTACATAGCATTCGTAAAGCGTTTGTGCCTCTGAACAGAAACTGTGAAATAGCGCCCCCTGTGGTCACAAAACTCGACGGTCACAGAATCTGGTGTAACGCCGGTCTGCGTCAGAAGGACGGAAATGAAATTAATGGGGCGCACTTTATAAACATTTATATGCGTTTTAAAATTTAGATTTGGGGTAAAAAAAAAAAATCAAGTCTTTGCAAGTAAACAGGTTCAAGTCCAATTCAAGTCCCAAGTTATTGATGTAAAAGTCCAAGTCTAAGTCTCTGAATATTTTTTTTTAAGTCAAGTCAAAAGTCTTAATATTAATGACTCGAGTCTGACTCGAGTCCAAGTCATGTGACTCGAGTCCCCACCTCTGCTAATTGTTACAACTTACCCCAGCAAGGGAACACCTTGTATTTGACATCAACTCACGACAGCTGTGATATTTCAATTGAAGTTTGAATTGGTGCACTTTGTAATAAACAAATGGGTGTACTTTGTATAAAAGTTTGAGAAGTCTAGCTCAAAAATTCAGTGAGTTACAGGTGCTGAAGCAAAAAGTGTTACAACCATACCCGGTCTCCCCTACTCTATCAAAACATTGACTTGAGTAGAAGTTGAAGTGTTCTTTAAAAACTTTACTTAAGTAGAAGTACATCATTTTTTGTACTTATGTATTGCAAGTAGTTTATTCTAAAATGTATTCCTCAAGTACTAAAAGTAAAAAGTACAATTCATTTCAATTCGTTAAAGAAAGCCGTCAAAGTTTGATCATCAATTGTTTTTATGTATCACTTACAAATCAAAGCTGTCAAAGACCACAAATACAAGTGTTCTGTAGGTAAAAACAAGTAGCAACTTGAAAAACTGGGCTTAAAACTTCGTACACAAAAAACAGATAACCTATGTCCCGCTATGTTGTAGGTTTTATGCAGAAGTTCAAGTTCGGCTTAATTTAGCTGAGAAAACGAGGTGTATTGTGGACATACAATATATCCATTTACCCTCAATAAATGCTCTTAACCTATAAAAACACTACACTATAAAAATGGGCACGATTAGTCAGCACAAAGAGACACGAATTACTGTTGCTAATAACACAACTCAGCGTGACCGCCTTTATTGCCAGCTAATGTTAAGTGAATACTGCAGCACATCATAAACATAATTAGGTTAGTTGGCTAAGATATCTAACCTAACTAGTGCTTACTGACAGCTAAAGCTGGCATGTCTTCAATGTAAGTTACAAATATAACGCACAGATGTATTTCTTCAAGTTCGGAAGTGAATTTTTAAATGTGTAAATTAAGCTGAAGGTGCTTGAAAATACTGAAAATGGACATTGAAAGTGTCGTACAAGTGCATGATTTCCACCTTGTAACTTCGCACACACAAAAATCGACAGGTGCACGACCTCGCGACGCGACCTCACGCGTGGCCAGCATGCATGGGCGGAGCCCAAAAAGAGTTTTTTGCCGTGCGGACCCTTGCGGCAGTCACGACGTGTCGAGTGAACCTAGATTATGAAGCTCAAGTGTTCAGTGAAGGCAGCAGCAGGGTAAACGAGACGCGACCAGAGCATGCGCAGTTTTCTCATAAGACTGATCGCTTGACCCGGTGACAGCGCCAGCTAACATGTTTATAATTGTAACGAGTAACTATACAGCACGTAAAAAATGTATCGTAGTAAAAGTATTAAACTGATGGAAAATATGTAGTGAAGTAAAAGTGGAAGTAGGAGAAAAAATAATACTCCAGTAAAGTACAGATACAGCATTTTAGTACTTAAGTACAGTAGTGAAGTAGTTCTACTTCGTTACTATACAACTCTGCTGAGAACTTTAACACTGCCCTATTCATCTAAACACACAATGAGTAAGATGAAGTAGACTTGAGTCCTGTATAACATGTGTATACATATGTTGTTCATGTGTGTGTAAGTATGGTGTACGTGTGTATAGGTTTGTGTATACGTGTGTGTGTGTGTGTGTAACTACGATGTACGTGCGTGTGTGTGTAACTATGGTGTATGTATGTGTGTGTAAGTATGGTGTATGTATGTGTGTGTAACTACGGTGTACGTGTGTGTGTGTAAGTATGGTGCATGTATGTGTGTGTAAGTATGGTGCATGTATGTGTGTGTAACTATGTACGTGTGTGTGTAAGTATGGTGCATGTGTGTGTGTGTAAGTATGGTGCATGTGTGTGTGTGTAAGTATGGTGCATGTATGTGTGTGTGTAACTACGGTGTATGTGTGTGTGTAACTACGGTGTATGTGTGTGTGTAACTACGGTGTATGTGTAAGTATGGTGTATGTATGTGTGTGTAACTACGGTGTGTGTAAGTATAGTGTATGTATGTGTGTGTAACTACAGTGTGTGTGTGTGTGTAAGTATGGTGTATGTATGTGTGTGTAACTACGGTGTGTGTGTGTGTAACTACGGTGTGTGTGTGTGTAAGTATGGTGTATGTATGTGTGTGTAACCTCGGTATGTGTGTGTGTAAGTATGGTGTATGTATGTGTGTGTGTAAGTATGGTGTATGTATGTGTGTGTGTAAGTATGGTGTATGTCTGTGTGTGTGTGTAACTACGGTGTGTGTGTGTGTGTAACTACAGTGTATGTGTGTGTGTGTGTAACTACAGTGTATGTGTGTGTGTGTAAGTATGGTGTATGTATGTGTGTGTAACTACAGTATGTGTGTGTGTAAGTATGGTGTATGTATGTGTGTGTAACTACGGTGTGTAGAGCAGGGGTGCTCATTACGTCGAGTAACAGTAGTAGAAGAATCGCACATCTGCACTGACGGTTGTATTTTGATTGACATTCACGGTAGCCAATCTGCAATCCACTCAACAAATTACGTTCACCGCCCCCCCCCCCCCCCCCCCCCCCCCGGTCAACAAATTACGTTCGCCACCCCCCCCCCCCCCCCCCCCCCCCCCCCCGCTCAACAAATTACATTCGCCGCCACCCCGGTAGATCTTTCTGACTTCGTCATCTTATAAGTAGCTCGCAAGCTGAAAACTGTGGGCACCCCTGGTGTAGAGGGTTTTCTATCCACTGAGTTTTTGCGCATTTTGAAAATGCTGGATGGAAAAAGACCAAAATTCGAAAAAAGCCCCAAATATCGCAAAAAGATTTTTACGCTAGGAGGAGGTGGAAAAGTTAGACTATCGCATCGCCAAAATTCGGAAAAACTGGATGGAAAAGGGTTTTTCGCATAAACGATGACGTATCATGCCTCAAGTCATGTGGTTCTGTACATGATCGCGATGTAAACATGGCAAATGCATACAAAAACAGTTCTGGAGAGAGCAAAAATTGAATTTAACTTCTCCATGTATAGAAAAGAAAAATAAAAAAATGTTTCAAAACCTCAAAGTGCAAAAATGCGTAACTGTCAGATGGACGTAAAACCACTATTGTTTGGCGTCCTCTCACGTGATCTAAAGTTTATTCGCATAACTGTAATGAATGGAAACGAGGCTTAATTCGCATTTTTTTCTGCCGAAACTTGGAAATTGCGCATTATTTTTTCGAAAGGTTTGGATGGAAACCCGGCTTGTGTGTGTGTAAGTATGGTGTATGTATGTGTCTGTAACTACAGTGTATGTGTGCGTGTAAGTATGGTGTATGTATGCGTGTGTAACTATGGTGTATGTATGTGTGTTTAAGTATGGTGTATGTAAGTATGGTGTATGTATGTGTGTGTAACTACGGTGTATGTATGTGTGTGTAACTACGGTGTATGTATGTGTGTGTAACTACGGTGTATGTATGTGTGTGTAACTATGGTGTGTGTGTAAGTATGGTGTATGTATGTGTGTGTAACTACGGTGTATGTGCGTGTAACTATGGTGTGTGTGTAAGTATGGTGTATGTATGTGTGTGTAACTACAGTGTATGTGTGCGTGTAAGTATGGTGTATGTATGCGTGTGTAACTATGGTGTATGTATGTGTGTGCAAGTATGGTGTATGTATGTGTGTGTAACTACGGTGTATGTGTGTGTAACTATGGTGTGTGTGTAAGTATGGTGTATGTATGTGTGTGTAAGTATGGTGTATGTATGTGTGTGTAAGTATGGTGTATGTATGTGTGTGTAACTACGGTGTATGTATGTGTGTGTAACTATGGTGTATGTGTGTGTAACTATGGTGTGTGTGTAAGTATGGTGTATGTATGTGTGTGTAAGGTCAAGTGGTGATTGCCCCAGAAGAGTGAAGTTTTCTTGCTCTTTTTATTGACAAAATGTCAGTGGTCTGGCCTTACTGATACGAGCTACACACAGGCAATCAAAAGCAATCGCGCACACACACACGCACACACACACACACACACAGATGATAGTGGTGTTTATGTCTGTGGCGGGAGGTAACGGCTGTGCTGTTATAGTTTATCGGACCATCACACAATTTTCGTTAGAAACAGAAAGAACTGGCAGTCAAGAGAAAGAAAGAGATGAGAGTAGAATCCTCGTGTGTCCATTTGTATTCACCTACACACACACACACACAAACATGCACCTCTTTGTCTGGATTCCTGCCAAACACACCTTCTCTTTTCTTCCTTTCTCCCACTACACCAACAGGCCTACACACACACACACACACACACACACACACACACACACACACACACACACACACACACACACACACACACACACACACACACACACACACAAACAATGAAGAGGGCTGAAGGTGGGCTGACCCAAGCCATCAATGATTAATAACCCAAGCCAATTCTGTAGCAGGCAGGTCCAACCACCACAGGGGGCAGATGAGGTCAAGCAAAGTGCACCAAACACAGCAAGACCCAACCGTATTAACACCACACCCAACCAACCGTATTAATACTACACCCACACCCAACCAACCGTATTAACACCACACCCAACCAGCCATATTAACACCACACCCAACCAGCCATATTAAAACCACACCCAACCAGCCATATTAAAACCACACCCAACCAGCCATATTAAAACCACACCCAACCAGCCATATTAAAACCACACCCAACCAGCCATAATAATACCACACCCAACCAGCCATATTAATACCACACCCAACCAGCCATATTAAAACCACACCCAACCAGCCATATTAAAACCACACCCAACCAGCCATATTAATACCACACCCAACCAGCCATATTAAAACCACACCCAACCAGCCATATTAATACCACACCCAACCAGCCATATTAATACCACACCCAACGAGCCATATTAATACCACACCCAACCAGCCGTATTAATACCACACCCAACCAGCCGTATTAATACCACACCCAACCAGCCGTATTAATACCACACCCAACCAGCCGTATTAATACCACACCCAACCAGCCGTATTAATACCACACCCAACCAGCCGTATTAATACCACACCCAACCAGCCGTATTAATACCACACCCAACCAGCCGTATTAATACCACACCCAACCAGCCATATTAATACCACACCCAACCAGCCATATTAATACCACACCCAACCAGCCATATTAATACCACACCCAACCAGCCATATTAATACCACACCCAACCAACCATATTAATACCACACCCACACCCAACCAACCATATTAATACCACACCCAACCAGCCATATTAATACCACACCCACACCCAACCAACCATATTAATACCACACCCAACCAGCCATATTAATACCACACCCAACCAGCCATATTAATACCACACCCAACCAACCATATTAATACCACACCCAACCAGCCGTATTAATACCACACCCAACCAGCCATATTAATACCACACCCAACCAACCATATTAATACCACACCCAACCAGCCGTATTAATACCACACCCAACCAGCCATATTAATACCACACCCAACCAACCATATTAATACAACACCCAACCAGCCATATTAATACCACACCCAACCAACCATATTAATACCACACCCACACCCAACCAACCATATTAATACCACACCCAACCAGCCATATTAATACCACACCCACACCCAACCAACCATATTAATACCACACCCAACCAGCCATATTAATACCACACCCAACCAGCCATATTAATACCACACCCAACCAACCATATTAATACCACACCCAACCAGCCATATTAATACCACACCCAACCAGCCATATTAATACCACACCCAACCAACCATATTAATACCACACCCAACCAGCCATATTAATACCACACCCACACCCAACCAGCCATATTAATACCACACCCACACCCAACCAACCATATTAATACCACACCCAACCAGCCATATTAATACCACACCCAACCAGCCGTATTAATACCACACCCAACCAACCATATTAATACCACACCCAACCAGCCATATTAATACCACACCCAACCAGCCATATTAATACCACACCCAACCAGCCGTATTAATACCACACCCAACCAACCATATTAATACCACACCCAACCAGCCATATTAATACCACACCCAACCAGCCGTATTAATACCACACCCAACCAGCCGTATTAATACCACACCCACACCCAACCAGCCATATTAATACCACACCCAACCAGCCGTATTAATACCACACCCAACCAGCCATATTAATACCACACCCAACCAGCCGTTTTAATACCACACCCAACCAACCATATTAATACCACACCCAACCAACCATATTAAAACCACACCCAACCAACCATATTAAAACCACACCCAACCAACCATATTAAAACCACACCCAACCAACCATATTAAAACCACACCCAACCAACCATATTAAAACCACACCCAACCAACCATATTAATACCACACCCACACCCAACCAACCATATTAATACCACACCCACACCCAACCAGCCATATTAATACCACACCCAACCAGCCATATTAATACCACACCCAACCAGCCGTATTAATACCACACCCAACCAGCCGTATTAATACCACACCCAACCAACCATATTAATACCACACCCAACCAGCCGTATTAATACCACACCCAACCAGCCATATTAATACCACACCCAACCAGCCATATTAATACCACACCCAACCAGCCGTATTAATACCACACCCACACCCAACCAACCATATTAATACCACACCCAACCAGCCGTATTAATACCACACCCAACCAACCATATTAATACCACACCCACACCCAACCAACCATATTAATACCACACCCAACCAGCCATATTAATACCACACCCAACCAGCCGTATTAATACCACACCCAACCAGCCATATTAATACCACACCCAACCAGCCATATTAATACCACACCCAACCAGCCGTATTAATACCACACCCACACCCAACCAACCATATTAATACCACACCCAACCAGCCGTATTAATACCACACCCAACCAACCATATTAATACCACACCCAACCAACCATATTAAAACCACACCCAACCAACCATATTAAAACCACACCCAACCAGCCATATTAAAACCACACCCAACCAGCCATATTAAAACCACACCCAACCAGCCATATTAAAACCACACCCAACCAGCCATATTAAAACCACACCCAACCAGCCATATTAAAACCACACCCAACCAGCCATATTAAAACCACACCCAACCAGCCATATTAATACCACACCCAACCAACCATATTAAAACCACACCCAACCAACCATATTAAAACCTCACCCAACCAACCATATTAAAACCACACCCAACCAACCATATTAATACCACACCCAACCAGCCATATTAATACCACACCCAACCAGCCATATTAATACCACACCCAACCAGCCATATTAATACCACACCCAACCAACCATATTAATACCACACCCAACCAACCATATTAAAACCACACCCAACCAGCTCCAGCAAAAATTTTACAAAGTCATTAGCCCAGCAAGGAACCACCCCCAAACACAAACGGTATTACCCCCACCATGTTGGGGAGTGGGTGTTTAAACATTAACGGCACTGTACGCATGCCGTCACCACACACACCGTGCCACCTACTCAGGAGAGCATCACATTCAGCTCTGCTTAACAGAAGATGAAGGGACCCATTGGCTGTCGTACATTCACAAAGGGAAACACTTCACATCTGCAGCAATATATCAGTGAAATTCTTCTTTCTTTATGCTACTACAATCTATAATAGGAAACACAAAATATTTTGCACCACAAGCTTTGCTGGATAAAGGTTGAATGAGTACTGACCATAAGTGCTGCTGTTCTAATCAGCAAATCAGTTGTGAAAAAGGTTGCCATACAAAAAAAATAAAATAAAAAAAGTGTTCAACACACACCAACTCAAAGAAGTGTGTGTGTGTGGTACAGGGTTAAGGTTACAGTTGGGGTTACAAATGGGATTAGGGTTAGTTAGGGTTAAGGTTGTTATGGAAACAGCGTGAATGAGTCAGTGATGTTTAAACCAGATCTTTCAAACCTCCACATTAGTTTTTTTGTGTAGCTTGTTTATTAATGTTATTTGTTTTGCTTCGTTTATTAATGTTTATTTTTTTGTTTTACTTATTTATTAATGTCATTTATCATCCAAATTAATGAACATGAAAGCTCGCTCCTACGAGTAATTACTCCAGTTATGTTCAACCTTCTCACATTAGGAAACACTTCCTAAAACATCAGACTCCCCGTCACCATCATCAGATTGCTATTACTATACCAAGTTGAAGTTGTTGTGTGGTGTCTCACACTGCATGCTGACACACACAAGCTGTATGATGTTTTGCAGAAGCCCCATTTGGTGTCTGATGAGATGCTTCACAACCACACTGACAACACAGAGGACTGGGCAGGTCTCCACTACATGTGCAGAGGCCATTTCAGCCCATTTTGAGACATTTTTGAGCCGTTTGTACTAGTACACTTTAACACTAGTTATCTCAAGGTGTATGTATAGGAAAATGATCATACAGGACTCAAACTGAAGTAGACAGTTGGGTCAACATATTGATTCACCTCCAGGCTTATATTTCTGTAATTTTGGTTCCATTTGAAAGCCTCTAATACAGAAGAAAATGTCAAAAAAAACATGGCGTACGAAAAAGCAGTTTTGATTTGGGGATATACAGTGCGTATTTGTACACTGGTGATGTGGATTTTTTTTCTATTCTATCATCTATGATTCAATGGGGCCTTGTCTGACATGTATGTGCTCTTGCATATTGAGCACATACATGTAAATTTTGAGTTACACAACATTTCACATTAAATGGCGCAAGGAATGTCCAGAGTGCCACACCCTGGTCCAAATGTGGCACACCCTGGTCCAAGACACTGGCCCATCATCAGGAACATGCAACATTATATCTATCTATCTATCTATCTATCTATCTGTGGGGAACCGTGTCAGGGCCCTCTACGGCCTCTCAGAGGCCCTATAATATTCTTAAAACAACTATATATAGTATAATTTATCCAATTTTATTTGACAATAGACATCTAAACAATTACAAAAATATAAGCAAATAAATTATTGTCTGTGTCTCCCCCTATCAGGACTGTGATGCCCGCTGTTCGTTTACAGAGGGCCTGGCAGTTATAATTCAGCGCAATACCAGTTTCAAATGACAGTAAAATTGACCAATCATATCTTCCCTCTTAGTGAGCGGGCTTAACTGTATGATAATTTTCGCCCACTGTGGCGATGCTAGTTGTCATTAGCTTACCACCGCTAGCTAGTTTCGATTCATTGTTTGCGTTGTTTACATATTCCGCTCCCGAGGAACACGGAGCTGTGAACCGTATTTTGTTTGGCACCTTATTTTACTTAAGAAGTTATCTAGTACATATATTATTGTCTATTGCGTTTCTAAAGCTGTACTGTCATCTCAATTTTTTAAATTGCAGTTAATTAGGAGAGGAAACAATTTTTTTTGGGGGAGGGGGGTGGGAGCGGGCCCAGGTTTAATGGTCACGGTTCGCTACTGAGATATATATATATTCCTGATCAAAATCTTAAGACTAGCTAAAAAAATAGGAAGAATTTGCATTTTGTACCGCTCGATCTTAAGGTTGTAAGTAGAAATGGGACCAAGAGACAAAAGATTTTGAGCCAATTTATTGAAAACAACAATATAACTGAAATAGGCTGTTCAGCAGCTGATCAAAAGTTTAAGACCATACCTCAAAAAACCCAAAGGGCCCCTCAAAACTCAAAAATCAAAGTGATCTTATTGATCACTTCAAACAACCATTTAGGCATGCTTGATTCCAGTGTTTCCAGGAGGCTACTGGGAACGTTGTTCCAGGTGTTGAAGATGGCTTCACGAAGGGCATCCACCGTCTGGAACTGCTGTCCATTTGTGGAAACTTCCCTTGCCATCCATCCCCAAATGTTCTCAATCGGATTTAGATCAGGGGAACACGCAGGATGATGCAAAAGAGTGACGTTATTCTCCTGGAAAAAATTCTTTGTCAGGCGGGCATTGTGAATGGGAGCATTGTCCTGCTGAAAAACCCAGTCATTACCACACAGACGAGGGCCCTCAGTCATGAGGGATGCCTGCGTCAACATCTCCACATAGCCAGCTGCTGTTTGATGCCCCTGTACAACCTGAAGCTTCATGGTTCCATTGAAGGAAAAAGCTCCCCAAATCATGATGGTGCCCCCTCCACTGTGCCGTGTAGAAAACATCTCAGGTGGGATCTCCTCGTCATGCCAGTATCATTGGAAGCCATCAGGACCATCAAGGTTTTTCTCATCAGAGAATAAAACTTTCTTCCACCTTTCAGTGTCCCATATTTGGTGCTCCCTTGCAAAGTCCAAACGGGCAGTTTTGTGGCGTTGAATGAGACGTGGCCTTTGAAGACATTTTTTGTTTCTGAAGTCCATCTCTTGCAGATGCCGTCTGATGGTTATTGGGCTGCAGTCAGCACCAGTAAAGGCCTTGATCTGTGTCAAGGATCGTCCCGTGTCTTTACGCACAGCTAGTTGGATCCTGCAGCTCAGCGCTGGTCAAATTTTTTTTGGGTCTACCACTTGACTTTTTTGTTCCATATCCCTCAGGATCTTTTTAAAAAATGCAAAATTACAGTTTTACTGCGTCCAACCTTAGCAGCGATGGCACATTGTGAGAGGCCTTGCTTATGCAGCTCAACAATCCTACCACACTCAAAGTCAGTAAGTTTTTTAGCTTTTGCCATCTGGAGGTCTTGACAGTAGGAATACTTGACAAAAAATGACATAGATTCAAAATTTTTGGCAGATTTTGGCTTTTAAAGGCTGTGGTCTTAAACTTTTGATCAGCTGAAAAACACATGTTTGAGTGTAAATGCAGTCTACAAGAAATTGGCTGCTCAAAATTTTTTGTCTTTTGGTCCAATTTCTTCTTTTAGCTTTGAATGAAGCTCTACTTACAACCTTCTTAAGATCCAGTGGTGCAAAATGCAAATT
Source organism: Brachyhypopomus gauderio (assembly GCF_052324685.1). NCBI lineage: Eukaryota > Metazoa > Chordata > Actinopteri > Gymnotiformes > Hypopomidae > Brachyhypopomus > Brachyhypopomus gauderio. The sequence continues at coordinate 1,473,578 of NC_135221.1, read as the reverse complement.
CTTCCAATTTATTAGCTGGCCTTAAGATTTTTATCAGGATGTGTATGTGTATGTGTGTATATATATATATATATATATATATATATATATATATATATATATATAACCATCAATCACTTTGAAGGTAGTGACACCTTCACACCTCGCCAGGCAGAAAAGGGGAGGGGCAGTGGGCCAATCAACAGCCTCGACAGCGATCAGCTGACACCTTCGAAGTGATTGATAGCTGTTCTAACCAATAGTTCACTCGAAGCTGAAAAGATTAACACCTCAAAGTCACCAGCTCACTCAGGTCCAATAAAAACAACGCATTCCCACATTCTGTCCACAGTTTTAAAGTGTGATATTGAAGCAGTTAGTAAATGAATTTTAGGTGACGAAACATGATCATTTCACGTCGTAAACCTTTTAAACGGATGTTTAAAGAGACCCACGTGGTCCATGTGTTTTCAAGAACTTACAAGCCGGATTTCTAGCGATCGGCTGCATGTAGACAGATAAAAATCAGAAAGCATGGCATAGGACATTTTCAATTTATCTGGTTTGATTGAAAAGTTTTCGATGTTTATACGTGATTATTCGATAATATCCTGATTTCTCTCTGAACACCCCCCACTACTTCCTGAACATCCAGCCCGTTTGTTTGTGTACGTGTGTGTGTGTGTGTGTGTGTGTGTGTGTGTATCTGTGTGTGTATATATGTGAGTATGTGTGCACGTGTGTGTGAGTGAGTGTGTATATATGTGTGTGTGTGTGTGTGTGTGTGTAATCTTTAATGATGCACGTAGTTAGAGTGGCTAAAGCAGTGTCTGCCCCACCCACACACATTACCACTAATCGCTTGTGATGTCTCTTCCTGCTGCTACCACCTCTCTCTCTCTCTCTCTCTCTCTCCTTCTTGCCACATCTGTTTATCTCTGTGATCTAGACATCATCTCTTTTATTGACTGTCCAGCTGTTTCCTTTAATATTTAACTGATTGCAGTTGTTATAAATGAGACCAGCTGCAAAAATCAGTTACAACAAGAGACACACAGATTCGGCTACACACATATTCGGCTACACATATTCACTATCATTAAGTTTCGCTTCCTCTGCAGGTTCAGAAGTGTAGTGTATAAGCCCCCAGTAGATCAGCAGGTTATTTAGGCAGACACACACACAATCTCCCAGAGTAGGACCAGTGTTCTTATCATAGGCTGCTTTTGTGTCTGGGTGCATCTCCCCCAGCAGAGTGTGTGTCTACATGTCTATATATGTGTGTGTGTGCGCGTGTGTCTACATGTCTATATATGTGTGTGTGTGTGCGCGCGTGTGTCTACATGTCTATATATGTGTGTGTGTGTGCGCGCGTGTGTCTACATGTCTATATATGTGTGTGTGTGTGCGCGCGTGTGTCTACATGTCTATATATGTGTGTGTGTGCGCGCGCGTGTGTCTACATGTCTATATATGTGTGTGTGTGCGCGCGCGCGTGTGTCTACATGTCTATATATGTGTGTGTGTGCGCGTGCGTGTGTCTACATGTCTATATATGTGTGTGTGTGCGCGTGCGTGTGTCTACATGTCTATATATGTGTGTGTGTGCGCGTGCGCGTGTGTCTACATGTCTATATATGTGTGTGTGTGTGCGCGCGTGTGTCTACATGTCTATATATGTGTGTGTGTGTGCGCGCGTGTGTCTACATGTCTATATATGTGTGTGTGTGCGCGCGTGTGTCTACATGTCTATATATGTGTGTGTGTGTGCGCGTGTGTCTACATGTCTATATGTGTGTGTGTGTGTGCGCGCGTGTGTCTACATGTCTATATATGTGTGTGTGTGTGCGCGCGTGTGTCTACATGTCTATATATGTGTGTGTGTGTGTGCGCGCGCGTGTGTCTACATGTCTATATATGTGTGTGTGTGTGTGCGCGCGCGCGCGTGTGTCTACATGTCTATATGTGTGTGTGTGTGTGCGCGCGCGTGTGTCTACATGTCTATATATGTGTGTGTGTGTGCGCGCGCGTGTCTACATGTCTATATATGTGTGTGTGTGTGCGCGCGCGTGTCTACATGTCTATATATGTGTGTGTGTGCGCGCGCGTGTCTACATGTCTATATATGTGTGTGTGTGTGTGTGTGTCTACATGTCTATATATGTGTGTGTGTGTGCGCGCGTGTGTCTACATGTCTATATATGTGTGTGTGTGTGTGCGCGCGCGTGTGTCTACATGTCTATATGTGTGTGTGTGCGCGCGCGTGTGTCTACATGTCTATATATGTGTGTGTGTGCGCGCGCGCGTGTGTCTACATGTCTATATATGTGTGTGTGTGCGCGCGCGTGTGTCTACATGTCTATATATGTGTGTGTGTGTGCGCGCGTGTGTCTACATGTCTATATATGTGTGTGTGTGTGCGCGCGTGTGTCTACATGTCTATATATGTGTGTGTGTGTGTGCGCGCGTGTGTCTACATGTCTATATATGTGTGTGTGTGTGCGCGCGTGTGTCTACATGTCTATATATGTGTGTGTGTGTGTGCGCGCGCGTGTGTCTACATGTCTATATATGTGTGTGTGTGTGCGCGCGCGTGTGTCTACATGTCTATATATGTGTGTGTGTGTGTGTGTCTACATGTCTATATGTGTGTGTGTGTCTACATGTCTATATATGTGTGTGTGTGTGTGTGTGTCTACATGTCTATATATGTGTGTGTGTGTGTGTCTACATGTCTATATATGTGTGTGTGTGTGTCTACATGTCTATATGTGTGTGTGTGTGTGTGTGTGTGTGTGTGTGTCCACATGTCTATATGTTTGTGTGTGTCTACATGTCTATATGTGTGTGTGTGTGTCTACATGTCTATATGTGTGTGTGTGTGTCTACATGTCTATATGTGTGTGTGTGTGTCTACATGTCTATATGTGTGTGTGTGTGTCTACATGTCTATATATGTGTGTGTGTGTGCGCGTGTGTCTACATGTCTATATATGTGTGTGTGTGCGCGCGTGTGTCTACATGTCTATATATGTGTGTGTGTGTGTGTGTCTACATGTCTATATGTGTGTGTGTGTGTCTACATGTCTATATATGTGTGTGTGTGTGTGTGTGTGTGTCTACATGTCTATATATGTGTGTGTGTGTGCGCGCGCGTGTCTACATGTCTATATATGTGTGTGTGTGTGCGCGCGCGTGTCTACATGTCTATATATGTGTGTGTGTGCGCGCGCGTGTCTACATGTCTATATATGTGTGTGTGTGTGTGTGTGTCTACATGTCTATATATGTGTGTGTGTGTGCGCGCGTGTGTCTACATGTCTATATATGTGTGTGTGTGTGTGCGCGCGCGTGTGTCTACATGTCTATATGTGTGTGTGTGCGCGCGCGTGTGTCTACATGTCTATATATGTGTGTGTGTGCGCGCGCGCGTGTGTCTACATGTCTATATATGTGTGTGTGTGCGCGCGCGTGTGTCTACATGTCTATATATGTGTGTGTGTGTGCGCGCGTGTGTCTACATGTCTATATATGTGTGTGTGTGTGCGCGCGTGTGTCTACATGTCTATATATGTGTGTGTGTGTGTGCGCGCGTGTGTCTACATGTCTATATATGTGTGTGTGTGTGCGCGCGTGTGTCTACATGTCTATATATGTGTGTGTGTGTGTGCGCGCGCGTGTGTCTACATGTCTATATATGTGTGTGTGTGTGCGCGCGCGTGTGTCTACATGTCTATATATGTGTGTGTGTGTGTGTGTCTACATGTCTATATGTGTGTGTGTGTCTACATGTCTATATATGTGTGTGTGTGTGTGTGTGTCTACATGTCTATATATGTGTGTGTGTGTGTGTCTACATGTCTATATATGTGTGTGTGTGTGTCTACATGTCTATATGTGTGTGTGTGTGTGTGTGTGTGTGTGTGTGTCCACATGTCTATATGTTTGTGTGTGTCTACATGTCTATATGTGTGTGTGTGTGTCTACATGTCTATATGTGTGTGTGTGTGTCTACATGTCTATATGTGTGTGTGTGTGTCTACATGTCTATATGTGTGTGTGTGTGTCTACATGTCTATATATGTGTGTGTGTGTGCGCGTGTGTCTACATGTCTATATATGTGTGTGTGTGCGCGCGTGTGTCTACATGTCTATATATGTGTGTGTGTGTGTGTGTCTACATGTCTATATGTGTGTGTGTGTGTCTACATGTCTATATATGTGTGTGTGTGTGTGTGTGTGTGTCTACATGTCTATATATGTGTGTGTGTGTGTCTACATGTCTATATGTGTGTGTGTGTGTCTACATGTCTATATGTGTGTGTGTGTGTCTACATGTCTATATGTGTGTGTGTGTGTGTGTCTACATGTCTATATGTGTGTGTGTGTGTGTGTCTACATGTCTATATGTGTGTGTGTGTGTGTGTCTACATGTCTATATGTGTGTGTGTGTGTCTACATGTCTATATGTGTGTGTGTGTGTCTACATGTCTATATGTGTGTGTGTGTGTCTACATGTCTATATGTGTGTGTGTGTGTCTACATGTCTATATGTGTGTGTGTGTGTCTACATGTCTATATGTGTGTGTGTGTGTCTACATGTCTATATGTGTGTGTGTGTGTCTACATGTCTATATGTGTGTGTGTGTGTGTGTCTACATGTCTATATGTGTGTGTGTGTGTCTACATGTCTATATGTGTGTGTGTGTGTCTACATGTCTATATGTGTGTGTGTGTGTCTACATGTCTATATGTGTGTGTGTGTGTGTCTACATGTCTATATGTGTGTGTGTGTGTGTCTACATGTCTATATGTGTGTGTGTGTGTGTCTACATGTCTATATGTGTGTGTGTGTGTCTACATGTCTATATGTGTGTGTGTGTGTCTACATGTCTATATGTGTGTGTGTGTGTCTACATGTCTATATGTGTGTGTGTGTGTCTACATGTCTATATGTGTGTGTGTGTGTGTACATGTCTATATGTGTGTGTGTGTGTGTACATGTCTATATGTGTGTGTGTGTGTGTCTACATGTCTATATGTGTGTGTGTGTGTGTCTACATGTCTATATGTGTGTGTGTGTCTACATGTCTATATGTGTGTGTGTGTCTACATGTCTATATGTGTGTGTGTGTCTACATGTCTATATGTGTGTGTGTGTGTCTACATGTCTATATGTGTGTGTGTGTGTCTACATGTCTATATGTGTGTGTGTGTGTCTACATGTCTATATGTGTGTGTGTGTGTCTACATGTCTATATGTGTGTGTGTGTGTCTACATGTCTATATGTGTGTGTGTGTGTCTACATGTCTATATGTGTGTGTGTGTGTCTACATGTCTATATGTGTGTGTGTGTGTCTACATGTCTATATGTGTGTGTGTGTGTGTCTACATGTCTATATGTGTGTGTGTGTGTGTGTCTACATGTCTATATGTGTGTGTGTGTGTGTCTACATGTCTATATGTGTGTGTGTGTGTGTGTGTGTCTACATGTCTATATGTGTGTGTGTGTGTGTCTACATGTCTATATGTGTGTGTGTGTGTGTCTACATGTCTATATGTGTGTGTGTGTGTGTCTACATGTCTATATGTGTGTGTGTGTGTGTCTACATGTCTATATGTGTGTGTGTGTGTCTACATGTCTATATGTGTGTGTGTGTGTGTACATATCTATATGTGTGTGTGTGTGTCTACATGTCTATGTGTGTGTGTGTGTGTGTCTACATGTCTATGTGTGTGTGTGTGTGTGTCTACATGTCTATAGGTGTGTGTGTGTGTGTCTACATGTCTATAGGTGTGTGTGTGTGTGTCTACATGTCTATAGGTGTGTGTGTGTGTGTCTACATGTCTATATATGTGTGTGTGTCTACATGTCTATATATGTGTGTGTGTCTACATGTCTATATATGTGTGTGTGTGTGCGCGCGTGTGTCTACATGTCTATATATGTGTGTGTGTGTGTGTGTCTACATGTCTATATATGTGTGTGTGTGTGTGTGTCTACATGTCTATATATGTGTGTGTGTGTGTGTGTGTCTACATGTCTATATATGTGTGTGTGTGTGTGTGTGTGTCTACATGTCTATATATGTGTGTGTGTGTGTGTGTGTGTCTACATGTCTATATATATGTGTGTGTGTGTGTGTCTACATGTCTATATATGTGTGTGTGTGCGCGCGCGTGTGTCTACATGTCTATATATATGTGTGTGTGTGCGCGCGTGTGTCTACATGTCTATATATGTGTGTGTGTGTGTGTCTACATGTCTATATATGTGTGTGTGTGTGTGTCTACATGTCTATATATGTGTGTGTGTGTGTGTGTCTACATGTCTATATATGTGTGTGTGTGTGTGTGTCTACATGTCTATATGTGTGTGTGTGTGTGTGTCTACATGTCTATATGTGTGTGTGTGTGTGTGTGTCTACATGTCTATATGTGTGTGTGTGTGTGTGTCTACATGTCTATATGTGTGTGTGTGTGTGTCTACATGTCTATATGTGTGTGTGTGTGTCTACATGTCTATATGTGTGTGTGTGTGTGTACATATCTATATGTGTGTGTGTGTGTCTACATGTCTATATGTGTGTGTGTGTGTCTACATGTCTATATGTGTGTGTGTGTGTGTCTACATGTCTATATGTGTGTGTGTGTGTGTCTACATGTCTATAGGTGTGTGTGTGTGTGTCTACATGTCTATATGTGTGTGTGTGTGTGTCTACATGTCTATATATGTGTGTGTGTCTACATGTCTATATATGTGTGTGTGTCTACATGTCTATATATGTGTGTGTGTGTGCGCGCGTGTGTCTACATGTCTATATATGTGTGTGTGTGTGTGTGTCTACATGTCTATATATGTGTGTGTGTGTGTGTGTGTCTACATATGTGTGTGTGTGTGTGTGTCTACATGTCTATATATGTGTGTGTGTGTGTGTGTGTGTCTACATGTCTATATATGTGTGTGTGTGTGTGTGTGTGTCTACATGTCTATATGTGTGTGTGTGTGTGTGTGTCTACATGTCTATATATGTGTGTGCGCGCGTGTGTCTACATGTCTATATATGTGTGTGTGTGTGTGTGTCTACATGTCTATATATGTGTGTGTGTGTGTGTGTCTACATGTCTATATATGTGTGTGTGTGTGTGTCTACATGTCTATATATGTGTGTGTGTGTGTGTGTCTACATGTCTATATATGTGTGTGTGTGTGTGTGTCTACATGTCTATATATATGTGTGTGTGTGTGTGTGTCTACATGTCTATATATATGTGTGTGTGTGTGTGTGTCTACATGTCTATATATATGTGTGTGTGTGTGTCTACATGTCTATATGTGTGTGTGTGTGTCTACATGTCTATATGTGTGTGTGTGTGTCTACATGTCTATATATGTGTGTGTGTGTCTACATGTCTATATATGTGTGTGTGTGTGTGTGTGTGTGTGTGTGTCTACATGTCTATATATGTGTGTGTGTGTGTGAGTGTCTACATGTCTATATGTGTGTGTGTGTGTGTGTGTGTGTCTACATGTCTATATATGTGTGTGTGTGTCTACATGTCTATATATGTGTGTGTGTGTGTGTGTCTACATGTCTATATATGTGTGTGTGTGTGTGTGTGTCTACATGTCTATATATGTGTGTGTGTGTGTGTGTCTACATGTCTATATATGTGTGTCTACATGTCTATATATGTGTGTGTGTGTGTGTGTCTACATGTCTATATATGTGTGTCTACATGTCTATATATGTGTGTGTGTGTCTACATGTCTATATATGTGTGTGTGTGTCTACATGTCTATATATGTGTGTGTGTGTGTGTGTGTGTGTCTACATGTCTATATATATGTGTGTGTGTGTGTGTGTCTACATGTCTATATATATGTGTGTGTGTGTGTGTGTCTACATGTCTATATGTGTGTGTGTGTGTGTGTGTGTCTACATGTCTATATATGTGTGTGTGTGTGTGTGTGTGTCTACATGTCTATATATGTGTGTGTGTGTGTGTGTGTGTGTCTACATGTCTATATATGTGTGTGTGTGTGTGTGTGTGTGTCTACATGTCTATATATGTGTGTGTGTGTGTGTGTGTGTCTACATGTCTATATATGTGTGTGTGTGTGTGTGTGTCTACATGTCTATATATGTGTGTGTGTGTGTGTGTGTGTCTACATGTCTATATATGTGTGTGTGTGTGTGTGTGTGTGTCTACATGTCTATATATGTGTGTGTGTGTGTGTGTGTCTACATGTCTATATATGTGTGTGTGTGTGTGTGTGTGTCTACATGTCTATATATATGTGTGTGTGTGTGTGTGTCTACATGTCTATATATATGTGTGTGTGTGTGTCTACATGTCTATATATGTGTGTGTGTGGCTCCATCCTGCCTGGTCTCCCTCAGCCAGACGAGGTCCTGCAGCATCACCTCAACCAGGCTGTCTGTAGCTGCTGGCTCTTACCTGGCCAAGGTGTGCGGGGAACACAACAAATATGTGGACCGGCTGCAGGTCCCCAAGGACTGGACTGAATCATTCTTCTGACACCCCCCTCATTTCCCCCTGTGCCTCCTTCTCTAACCCCCCCCCAACTCTGTCTTTCTCTCACTCTCCACATTTTTCTGTCCATCACATACGTTCTTAGCTCTCCACTCTTGTTTTAGCTCCATGTGGATATGGATGTCACAGGGACCCAGTAATGAGAGCAGAGTGGGTGGAGGTCCCTCTGGAACACCCAGAGTGGGTGGAGGTCCCTCTGGAACACCCAGAGTGGGTGGAGGTCCCTCTGGAACACCCAGAGTGGGTGGAGGTCCCTCTGGAACACCCAGAGTTGCTTTACACAGACTAAAACTCTGCAATTCAACTAATAAACGCAGGTATGGATATGTGCCCACTTACCACCATATATCATACTGAGAGAGTAGTACTGTATGGTTAGAATGATAAGGGAAACTATCCATTAAAAAGATTACTGTGTGTGTGTGTATGTGTGTGTGTGTTTGAGAATGTGACTGTACATGAGAAGATAGCATCTGGTCTAGATCCATTTCTAACATACTGATATGCACATGCATTTTCTCTACAATCTCTCTCTAAAGGAGGTTAAATTGTTTCTAGTATTTCTAGAAAAAATATCAGAAAGAGAGTCGAAGAGGTCTAAGATGAAGCCAAAAGATACCAGCACTTTCTGAAATTAACCTCAACTTAAGTTGATTTATGGAGCTGCTCTACATTAGCCAAGTCAGTGCATACACACACACACACACACACCCACACACACACCCCCCCCCCACACACCCACACCCACCCACCCACCCACCCACACCCCCCACCCACCCACACACACCCACCCACCCACCCCCCCACCCACACACACACCCCCCCACACACACACACACCCCCCCCACCCACCCACACACACCCACCCACCCACACCCCCCACCCACCCACACACACACCCCCCCCACACACACACACACCCCCCCCCACACACACACACACACACACCCCACCCCCCCCACACACACACCCCACCGCCCCCCACACACCCCACCCCCCCCCACACACACACCCCACCCACACACACACCCCACCCCCCCACACACACACCCCACACCCCCCCCACACACCCACCCCCACACGCCCACACACCCACCCCCACACGCGCACACACGCACCCCCACACGCACACACACGCACCCCCACACGCACACACACGCACCCCCCCACACGCGCACACACACACGCACCCCCCCACACGCGCACACACACACGCACCCCCCCCACACGCGCACACACGCACCCCCCCCACACGCGCACACACGCACCCCCCCACACGCGCACACACGCACACACCCCCACACGCGCGCACACCCCCACACGCGCGCACACCCCCACACGCGCGCACACCCGCACACGCGCGCCCACCCCGCACACACACGCCCACCCGCCCGCACACACGCCCGCACACACCCGCACACACACGCGCACACACACACACACCCCCCACACCCCCACCCCCACACACACACACCCACCCCCCCCACACCCACCCCCACACGCGCGCACGCGCACACACGCGTGCACACCCCCCCACGCGCACACACCCCCCCACACACCCACCCACACACGCACACGCGCGCCCCCCCCCCACACGCGCGCCCCCCCCCACACACACCCACACACACACACACACACACACCCCCACACACACACACACCCCCACAGTGAAACTCTTGCTGCTTTTTTTTGGTACAATTCACCAGAACCAGAACCAGGCTCGGCCCAGTTTGGCCTTCAAAGCTCCCATCTTTGTTGCAGATTCAACAATGTGCTGCAAACATTGCTCAGAGATTTTGAGGAAATCAGTTTAAGATTGTTTGGCCTGAATTTGTGGAAGACACTGCTGGATGAACACTGTGGTCATGAAGAGCTGGACATGGTCAGTAACAGTGCTCAGGTAGGCTGTGGTGTTTAGTGCTCAGGAAGGTAGTGTTTAATGCTCCCTCACACCATTACACCACCAACACCACTACATTAGCACATGTATTACATTGTTTCATTAATGTATTAAATATTTTTCATTAATGTATGTTACATTAGTGTGTATATTTGTGCAGCATTGTGTGTTGCAGTGTCTGTCTGCAGTAGTGCGTGTTGCATTGTGGACATGTGTTTGCTGGCAGTGCTGTGGGACGATGTGTCTGCATGGTGTGTTATATAGTGTAACCTTTATGACTGCAAACACTGCAAAACCGCTCGGTAACTTGCAGGAGTTTCAGCAATACTTCGCAAAGAGACTATAGTATATAGACTGGTGGAGTATATATGGGAGATACTAAATTGAAAACGGGTGCAAGCTAGTAGTGAGGGGAGGAGAATTCTGGGTGTTGTAGTCCTCTTGGGTCCTCTTAGGATAACCTAAAGCAACAACTCAAAAGGTGTAAGATCTGTAGAACTGGTGAGTGAGTTTTGGGCCATCATTACCCAAGGAAGCAAAGCAGCCCAGTCGTTGGGATTATTGTAGCAGAATACCCGTAGGAACTTTCCCAACTCTTGGTTAACCATCTCACACTACCCGTTAGATTGGGGGTGATATCCGAACGTCAGACTGACCGTTACACCTAGTCTGTCAAAGAATGCAGACCACACCTGGGAGAACCAATTAACCTGATCCAAGTGGATCTCTTCCGCATCCCAAAATTCCTGAAAACATGTCAAAACAAGACAAGGCTTCTGCTGTTCGAAAAGCAGTAGGAAAACTTGATAAAAGGGATCAATTTTACACCACAAGATAAATGGTCCGTGACGGTTAAAACTGTTGTGTACCCCTGTGACTCAGGCAGGTCAGTCATCAAGTCTATGGCTGTGTGTGTCCATGGACATACAAGTACAGAAAGAGGGTGGAGTTTAACAACAGGTAGGGGTTTGGGTGTCCTGCACTGTGAACAGATCAAACATGACACTACATATCGGTGGACATCGGTGGCCGTGGATACCCACCAGTATCGTCCGGAGAGTTTTGGTGTGTGCGGTTCACCAGGATGAACAGTGGTCAGTGACGTGTGGGACCAGGCAAGTAGCCGGTTGCGACACTCTGCCGGTACATACCGTTTACCCATAGGACACTCAGTCAGCATCTCCCATCTGATGAAGAGCCTTTGAGGAATTAGTGTCTGTCTGGTTCCTCCTGATGTAGCCAGGAAAGAGCGTCAGCCTTGGTGTTCCGAGAACCTGATCTGTAGGTGATAGAAAATTTAAATGTCTGAAAAAATGTGACCATCGTGTTTGGCTCGCCAACAGTTTATAGGCATTGCACATGTATTCTAAGTGGTGATCTGTGATGACCTTGAATGGATGTTTGGCCCACTCTAGCCAGTGGCACCACTCCCCCAAACTTGATGGCCAGTTATTCTCGCTCACCTCTACCATAGTTGTGTTCTGCGAGGGTGGGTTTATGTAAATAGAACACGACAGGGTGCATATATGCGTACGTGAACCCTCTAGCCTCTGCGAAGTTCCCACGCCCGAGTTAGAGGTGTCGACTTCCTCGATAAAATGAGTCACCAGATCCAGGTGTTTCCGCACAGGTGCAGTGGTAAAGGATATCTTCAGTTTCTCAAAGGATCTATCTGCTTCAGTGGAGCATATCAGTCTCCTGGGAGCCCCTTAAGGAGGGCTGTGAGTGGAGCAGCAATGGAGCTGAAGTTGTGGATAAACCGCCTATAGAACTTGCAAAACCCAAGAAGCTCTGTAGTTGTCTCACCATGGTAGGTCTGCGTGGTAGGTCCGCGTGGTAGGTCTGGGTCTCAAACGCCTCAGACCTTGTTGTCATCAATCGTGACGCCCATCTGGCTAATCTCATAGCCTAGGAAAGAAGATTGCTTGTTCATGAAACTCACATTTTTCCTGTCTTCACAAAGAGTTGATTCTTGAGAAATGTCTCCAACATTATACATACTTGTCTGATATGTGTGGGGAGGTCATGTGGCCTTCTCGTTCCTAAAAACTGCTATGAGATCCTGGAATAAAAAGATCCTCTTTTGGAATGAGACATGGAACAGAAGACGGTGTTTCAGGACTCTTCTGAGGTGGAGCGGACACACATGGTCCTGGATTGCAAATATTCTCCTTTACAAAATAGTGACCAGGTGAAATCTGAGGGTTGTGTTTGTGTAACCATGGCAACCCCCTATACTACTGGTAAACCAGATGTTTCAATAATAAAAAACAACATAATCTCAGAATGTAATGCGCTAGTACAGAGTTTAATGGGTTTTGTCTTGTGTGAAATGACACTCTTTCCTACTGGGGCTCCATCAAGAGAAGTTTTACGTTTTTATGTTATACGTTATGTTATATGGTTCAATGGTTCTAAGGGAATCTTCAAATCCTTGGTGACTGAAGTGCAGATACAACTCCCCTCAACTCCTGAATCAATCAGTCCTGGGAAAACAGCAGAATCACACGCCATTGAAATAATAACAGGGGTGGTAAAAGACTTACGAATGGATTTATTGCCAACACTCCCGGTTAGACCAGTCTGTGTGAGCTGAGGACAGTCTCTCACTCAGGGTCCGGAGTTACCACAATACAAGCATAACTCATTTTCAAAATGCAGTTGGCACTCCTCCCTTGTTAGGGACGTTGATTCGCACTGCATCGTTGCTCAGTTTTCCTGGCGTGTCTGTAGGTTTGAGGAAGGCCGTGACGCACGCTTCATTGTGGTTTACGCTCCCAGAGTCATTAATCGATCGATAGTGAGGGCGATGAGTTTGTTCAAAGACCATCGTTCTTACATGGCAGATCCTGCACAACCTCTTCCTTTAAACCATTTTGAAATTTGAGGAGTCTCGCTGCCTCATTCTAGCCACCAACATTCGGAATTCAAGAGCATATTCTGCTGTGGTCCGGTTACCTAGATGTAATTTAGGACAAAGCTCTCCACAAGACGTTCCCCAAGAGTGTGGTCAAACACTGCACACAAGCGGGAGAGGAATTGGTTGCAAGTGAACAGGTCACTGCTCTCCCACACAGGACCACTCCAACACTTTCATGGAGTCACTTTACTGCTTTCGGTGCCTGGTGGCTAGTTACTGAAAAAATCTCACATTCCAGTAAGAAACCCTGTACTTCTCAGATGACCCATCGTGCTGTTTTGGTTCACTTTCTGATGGGTTTGGGGAGCAGGACGTGAACCACCCATTACTATGGCAGGATTAGCAGGGCCACTGGACTTAGTCTGTAGCTGAAGGCTAACTTCTCACATGCTTCTGCTTAAATCCACCATAACTTGCTGCTGTCCTGCTTGTTGCTGGGAAAGGGCTTCCACAGAGGCTCTTAAATCCTTGAATTGGCGTTGGTACTGTCCCAGCAATTGGCCTTGAGGCTTCACTGCTTGAACCCTTTTCTCATCTGCTGTCTGACTGTCAGGTCAAGTATTCTGTGATGGCTGGAATCCAACCGTAATCTAAACTCAGTGTCAAAAACAATCCAGGTTAGTATCAGACAATCGTATAGTCCAGGCAAAGGTAGAAAGAGAAGAATCCAAAGGAGAATCATAAAGGGAAAACCATGAATAGAGAAATACTGCAAAAAAAAAAAAACTTGCTCGGTATGCTTACTTTCAGGAGTTCCGGAAATACTTCTCAAAGAGACTATAGACTGGAGATACTAAATTGAAAACAGGTGTGAGCTAGTAGTGAGGGGCGGGGAAACGAGGCAGGTGACAACTGGAATTCTGGGTGTTGTAGTCCCCTTGGGTCTGCTGTATGACAATAAGTGTATAAGCACTGAGCACTGAGTTTGTGGCATGCAGTACATACATGCTTAGAATTAAAGAGTTGTGTGCTGATAATGTTTGTGAGTGTTGTGGTAAAATACTGTTTGTGTGTTGTTTGCCTCTGTACACCAAAGCAAATTTTACATTCATTCTCAGTGTGAGACTCTTTGAGAGTGTTTATGAGAAAAAACAGCAAAGAACAGGAGAGAGGGAGAGAGAGAAAGAGGGGGAGAGATGGAGAGAAAGAGGGTGAGAGGGAGAGAGGGGGGGGGAGAGAGGGAGAGAAAGAGGGGGAGAGATGGAGAAACAGAGAAAACAAGAAGAAAGTAATTGCTGTTGTTTGTGCGTTCGGTTCTCTCTGCAGTGCCGATACGTTGATCCTAAACCCCCACAGCATTACTCATGTGCTGGTGCTGCACAGATATAAACTATCTAGTGCATAAATTGTCAGGGAGATGAATATCCCCAATGAAGCCCAGAGGGTGGGGCATAGGGAGAGGGGGAGGGGCATATGGAGAGGGGGAGGGGCATGGGGAGACAGAGATGGAGGAGGGAGAAAGATGGAGGTAGGAGAGAGAAATGAGGAATGAGAGATAGAGATGGAGGAAGGAGAAAGAGAGATAGAGGGAAGGAGAAAGAGATGAGGGAAGGAGAGATAGAGATGGAGGATGGAGAAAGAGATGGAGGGAAAGAGGGAGATAGAAGGAGGAGAGAGAGAGATGGAGGGAAGGAGAGAGTGTGGATGTGAGAGTAAGGTGAATGTTCTGCTGTTGATGAAGGTTATCACTGAGTGCTTCCTCATCGTGTTCTGGGAGTTAATCGTTTGTTGACCAACTTTTGTGCATGAGAAGCATTTTCACTGCATCTGTCATGAGTGTGTTTCATACAGCAGCATGTGTTTGTGTGAGTATCATACAGCAGTGTGTGTGTGTGTGTGTGTGTGTGTGTGTGTGTGTGTGTGTGTGTGTGTGTGTGTGTGCGTGAAAGAGAAGTCGCAAAATACAAGTCTAAGTCAAGTCATGAGTGTTTAGGCTGGAGTCCAAGTTAAGTCTTGATTCAATACCAAGATAAGCTTAGGAACAGGAGATGGAAAATATCTGCCAATAACTGTAACTGTAAAATAAATGTACATTTATATATTAACTGTAATGACGGCTAAGTGTCTAACATAAACTAAACAAACCTATCTGGGTGTGTTTTATATATTAACTGAGTCTCAAAACCTTCCTGTTAAGAGCTGCATTTAGTCAAGCAACTCTGATGGTTCATTATTTAATCACTTTATAACATTATTTACATAATAACATTTTATGTTCTTCTTCCAATTATTTTGTCACGTTGAGGACCCCGGCCCCTCCCTTTTGGGCGTGTGTTTACGTGTCCACGTGCATCGTCTGTGTCTGTGGAACTACGTGGTTATGGTTGTGTCTTGTGATAATCCGTCTCACCTGTGACTCATCTCGTGATCACGTGGGGCTAATGTGGTTTGTCTATTTAATGTGCGCTCTATGGTTTACACGTTGCTGTGTACATGTTTAATGTTCTACGTGCGCCTTTGCGCTATAATTGTTATAAATAAACCGAAAGTGACGTCAGTCACTGTCATTCTGTGTCTCATCCTTCGCCACGACCCCATCGTCACATATTTTAATAGTTTTACCACTTTATTATTTTATTGTTGTTTTCTTCTATTATTTTAATAATTGTTCATGTTTATAATTTTATTACCTTATTTTGCTGTTTCTTTTGTTCTATTTATTCTGCAAATCACTTTGAGTTGCACTATACAAATAAAGATTATAATTATTTCCTACATTGTTTACACTAATCCGAACCCTAACCCTAAATCCTAATCTTATCCTGTGGTGGTGTCACGCTACGGTCCCCGAACCCTTCCTTTTGGGGCGTGTGTTAACGTTGTCTGTGTCTACTCGTCTGCGTCAGTGTAGCTCCGTGAGTGCGGGTGCGTCTTGTCATTATCCGTCTCACCTGTGGCTCGTCTCGTCATCACGTGGGGTTGATGTGGTCTGTCCATTTAATGTGCGTTCGCGCAGTGTCTTGTGCTCGTCGTTGTCTACAGTCTGCACGTTGTGTGCTGTGTGTGAGTGTTTATCGTGCGCTGATTGCGCAATACTTGTTGTTAAATTAAAGTGACTGTGTGTGAACAACCGGACTCGTGTCTCGTCCGTCTCTCTGGCGCCACAGTCACAGAACGACGAGCCGACAAGAGACACCAAACCATGCCAGGCTACACCACCCGACCTAAGAAGGGGAGGAGGCCCAGCAAGCACCACCACGCCTCTTCCCCTGCACAGCACCGCGGAGCCCCCGTCACCCTCGAAGCGATGCAGCAGGATCCGTTATGTGCGGTTATGCTGCTTCAGGCTCGGGAAGCCAGGACTGAGGAGTTGGCGGACTATTTCCGCGAGACCGCGGTGCGGTTTTGGAAGGCGCGTCACCCCTCTCCCTCCAAGGACCTCTCACCTCTGCGGGTAGGCTCCCTCGAGCTCTGCTCCACGGAGAAGACCCCCGAGAGCGAGTTCGAGGGGGCGGACTCTCCGGACGAGGAAGAAGAGGAAGAGGACAGTTCACCCTCTATATGCTCCGCACCCACCATAGATTATGGCGAGGGAGAAGAGGAGGTGGACTATCCCCACTCCGTGTGCTCCGCCCCAACCGAATACTACGGCGGGGAGGAGGAGGACTACCCTCCATCAGTGTATTCCGATCCCACCATAGACTACGGTGAGGAGGAGGGGTCCTACACCGAGGAGGAGGGCTACATCCCTCCGCCCGTAGGTCCCTCTACCACCGTGGAGGAAGGCGGAGAGGAGTATGACGAGGAGGAGTACCCTCCGTCGGAGTGCTCCGCATACCCTGAGGAAGAGGGCTCCTATACCGAGGAGGAAGAGGAGAGCCCTCCCCCCTCGGAACTGTCCGCCGGGACGGTGAAGAGGAGGTTTCCAGAGGCGGGCTCGTCTCCCGAGCGCTCCCCAGCCAGCGACATGGACTGTTCCCGGGGTGGCAGCTCGGGGCAGCCCATGAGCTGGAGCCGTGGCAGTGAGGAAGATATGGAAGCAGAGGAGGCCCCTCCCACTGCCAGGTCCGGAGGGAGATCCCCGGGTGAAGGATTCCCGTACGGCCCACCGAGGGGCGGGACCAGCCGCGCTGCACCTGACGCGTCCGCCAGCCGCGCTGCACCTGACGCGTCCGCCAGCCGCCCTGCGCCCGGTGGAGGGTTTGCAGCGAGGGCAGGAGGAGGACCGCCCACCGCAGCGCCTGCAGCCCCAGCAGCTCCCGGTCTCTCTCCCCTGATCGCTCTCCTCCTGGCGCGCAGCCTGGCGCCACTGTCATGTGTGTCCGTTCCTGTTTTCGTATGTATTCCCGTATGTCTGCCTAATCTCCTTTTCCCTTTCGTGCCTCTGTGTGTTAATGTTCCTGTTTGTGTGTTTGTAAATGTCCCGTTAAATGTGTCTAACGTGTTTTCCCCAGTCTTCCCAGGGAGGGTGTTCTAGGCTGTTCGTGGCGGATTCTCCACCGAGGGCGGTCATCTCCCAGACGCAGGACTGGGCGCTTCGGATCCGCCCATCGACGTGGGTTCGGGGCACTCGGTCCTGTTGGCACCCCGGGACGGGTAGTGCCCTTGGTGGGGGCGTCTGTCACGCTACGGTCCCCGAACCCTTCCTTTTGGGGCGTGTGTTAACGTTGTCTGTGTCTACTCGTCTGCGTCAGTGTAGCTCCGTGAGTGCGGGTGCGTCTTGTCATTATCCGTCTCACCTGTGGCTCGTCTCGTCATCACGTGGGGTTGATGTGGTCTGTCCATTTAATGTGCGTTCGCGCAGTGTCTTGTGCTCGTCGTTGTCTACAGTCTGCACGTTGTGTGCTGTGTGTGAGTGTTTATCGTGCGCTGATTGCGCAATACTTGTTGTTAAATTAAAGTGACTGTGTGTGAACAACCGGACTCGTGTCTCGTCCGTCTCTCTGGCGCCACCGTCACAGGTGGACTGCTTGACCCAGCAGTGCTGTGCTCTCCTAAAGGCCAGGCTGGGAACGTCTTTATTAGAAGTCTTTTCTGAGCTGACATTTACATATTACAATAATATACTACAAACTACATTTACATATTGCAATTACACAAATTCTGAGCAAGTTTAGATTTTCAGGAAGCCCTCCAGACTTCTGTCTCTCTCTCTCTTCTGTCTCTCCCTCTCTTCTGTTTCTCTCTCTTCTGTTTCTCCCTCTCTCCTGTCTCTCTCTCTTCTGTCTCTCCCTCTCTCTTCAGTCTCTCTCTTCTGTCTCTCCCTCTCTTTTGTCTCTCTCTCTCTCCTGCACTCTGTCCTCTAATCAAGACTGTGACCCCTCAGCTGAAGCTCATGGTTGTCAGAAGCTGCGTGGGTGAAGACATCCCGGGTCTGGAAGCTGGACGTTCTTGATTAGGCTTCCAGCCGGGCTGAAAAGACATGAGGCAGCCTGCATCATTCTGACCCAGCCCCACGCAGGCCTGGTTCAACCAGCGGCGTCACGATTGGGCTCCTCTCCTCTCTCCTCTTACATCTACAGGTGAGTTAATCACACATGCACCTAGATGTATATTTACAGAGGTCCCTGTCACACCCTCTCTCCACATATCTCTCTGTCTCTCGGAGGGTTAAAGGATCCCCATGTCCTAGGTTACAGACCTACCCTAACCCATGTCCTAGGGTACAGACCTACCCTAGCCCATGTCCTAGGGTACAGACCTCAACTTATTCTGAGACAAGCTTAGTGCCTCTAATCCAGTTATTCCCATCTCATCCCAAACCCCTACAAGTCACACTAGTTCATTGAAGGATTAGGTGAGTGTTTGTGCAGTCTGATCTCAGCGTTAGGTGAGTGTTTGTGCTGTCTGATCTCAGCGTTAGGTGAGTGTTTGTGCTGTCTGATCTCAGCGTTTGGTGAACGTTTGTGCTCTGTGTTAGGTTGACAGCAATGACACATCCACAGCTGGGTGATAACAGTCACCAGGAGAACACTTATGTGACCCAGAGAGTAAAAGAGCTGCTAATCACACTCAGAGTTCAAATGCACACACACACACACACACACACACACACACACACACACACACACACACACACACACACACACACACACACACACACACACACACATATTCACACATAGAGATGTGTGATCATAGCACATGAACACATATACACACACATGAACATATAAACATTGAATTTGAGGTGTGTAGTGTGTCGTGTGTATTTGAGGAGACAGGACTGAGGATGAATGGCACATTAGTGTAGCATCTGCACACTGGGAGAGAGAGTGGTGCAGAGATAGATAGATAGATAGAGAGAGAGAGAGAGAGAGAGAGAGAGAGAGAGAGAGAGAGAGAGAGAGAGAGAGAGAGAGAGAGAGAGAGAGAGAGAGAGAATAAGCTATGTTTATTGAGGGTGTTGCATTCTCCATGAGCAAAGCTTGCTTCAAACGCAAGTGCTTTATTAACTGTGATAAGGGATCAGAATGGGAATGAAAATGATAGTGAGGTTTGTAATAAGAGGTGTGTGTGTGGGGGTGTGTGTGTGTGTGTGTGTGTGTGTGTGTGTGTGTGTGTGTGTGTGTGTGTGTGTGTGGGTGTGTGAGTTGTGTGTGTGTGTGTGTGTGTGTGTGTGTGTGTGTGTGTGTGTGTGTGTGTGGTGTGTGTGTGTGTGTGTGTGTGAGTGTGTGTGGGTGTGTGAGTTGTGTGTGTGTGTGTGTGTGTGTGTGTGTGTGTGGGTGTGTGTGTGTGTGTGTGTGAGTGGGTGTGTGAGTTGTGTGTGTGTGTGTGTGTGTGTGTGTGTGTGTGTGGGTGTGTGTGTGTGAGGTGTGTGTGTGTGTGTGGGTGTGTGTGGGTGTGGGTGTGTGAGTTGTGTGTGTGTGTGTGTGTGTGTGTGTGTGTGTGTGTGGGTGTGTGTGTGTGAGGTGTGTGTGTGTGTGTGGGTGTGTGTGGGTGTGGGTGTGTGTGTGTGAGGTGTGTGTGAGGGTGTGTGTGTGTGTGTGTGTGTGTGTGTGTGTGTGTGTGTGTGTGTTAATTTTTCAAAGGCCCAGTCATGTTTCGCTGACCAGCATTCTGGGGACGACGGTTTCTTTGATGAGTTTAAATCTCCGTCTCGCCTGGTGTCCCACAGAGTGGCTCAGACATCGTGTGCACTGACACTCCCTAATAAACTAATAAACCGCCGTAAACTCTGTGAGACTAAATGTTCTTTCCTTTGCTCCCATTTTCTCACGTTTTCTGCATGGACACTGATCTGGTTTCTCAGACTGTCTCTGTCTCTGCCCTCTTTGTATGTGTCATATGTATTTGGACATATGTATCATATCCATGTATGATTCTGAGTGCTACAGTGTGATTGGTCGTGGTGTTTTTTATAGAATTGATGTGTTTTGTTATTTTACATGGAAGTTGTGATCCTGACCAATAAATGTTCTGATTCGTCTCCAGCTGAATCTTTGCAGTAAGACATAAGGCAGTTTCACATGTAACATCTAGTTGGTCAAATCGAACCACAATTGTTGTGCATAGATTCGTAACAGTTGTACAATATGAAAAATGAAAATATTTGAATCTTTGCAAAATAGTATGAATGATGACTTGAACTATGCTCAAATGTTTGTGGTTATGATGCTTGTTCTGCTTCAGGTGGGTAGAGTTTGAGTTACATTACTGCAGGAGCAGCGTGGTGAGGAGCTTCTATGAGGAGGTGATATCTACTCATTTTATTACTGCAGCCTTTACTGATCACCATGGTGATTGGACATGGCAGCTGTCAGGAAATCTGTTCAATACTTACACCATT
This sequence comes from Brachyhypopomus gauderio, assembly GCF_052324685.1. NCBI lineage: Eukaryota > Metazoa > Chordata > Actinopteri > Gymnotiformes > Hypopomidae > Brachyhypopomus > Brachyhypopomus gauderio. The sequence goes on along the minus strand of NC_135221.1, from coordinate 1,452,490 downwards.
CTGTGGCTGCCGTTCAGAAGACCCTGTAAAACATTCTATATTAACATTTCTATGCAACACCAGTAGCTTATTTAGAATCCAAATCAGCAGAAACTGAACAGTTGCACCCACCTTTACCCAGCAGCCCCTGCACCACCAACAAACCAACCAACAGCATTCAGGTCTCCCTTCAGGTCTAAACATTCCCTATCACACGTCTCAGAACAGTCTCCCCTCTCTCCTGCAGAGACGTCTCAGAACAGTCTCCCCTCTCTCCTGCAGAGACGTCTCAGAACAGTCTCCCCTCTCTCCTGCAGAGACGTCTTAGAACAGTCTCCCCTCTCTCCTGCAGAGATGTCTCAGAAAAGTCTCTCCTCTCCTGCAGAGACGTCTCAGAACAGTCTCACTTCTCTCCTGCAGAGACATCTCAGAACAGTCTCACCTCTCTCCTGCAGAGACATCTCAGAACAGTCTACCCTCTCTCCTGCAGAGACGTCTCAGAACAGTCTCCCCTCTCCTGCAGAGACGTCTCAGAACAGTCTCCCCTCTGTCCTGCAGAGACATCTCAGAACAGTCTCCCCTCTCTCCTGCAGAGACGTCTCAGAACAGTCTCCCCTCTCTCCTGCAGAGATGTCTCAGAAAAGTCTCTCCTCTCCTGCAGAGACGTCTCAGAACAGTCTCACTTCTCTCCTGCAGAGACATCTCAAAACAGTCTCCCTCCCTCCTGCAGAGACGTCTCAGAACAGTCTCACCTCTCTCCTGCAGAGACGTCTCAGGACAGTCTCACCTCTCTCCTGCAGAGACATCTCAGAACAGTCTCCCCTCTCTCCTGCAGAGATGTCTCAGAACAGTCTCCCCTCTCTCCTGCAGAGACGTCTCAGAATAGTCTCTCCTCTCCTGCAGAGACATCTCAGAACAGTCTCACCTCTCTCCTGCAGAGACATCTCAGAACAGTCTCACTTCTCTCCTGCAGAGACGTCTCAGAACAGTCTCCCCTCTCTCCTGCAGAGACGTCTCAGAACAGTCTCCCCTCTCTCCTGCAGAGACATCTCAGAACAGTCTCCCCTCTCTCCCCTTTTTTGCTAAATTGCAGCCAAAACGAAGTGGCAAAGCAATAAATCTTTAAACCCAGGTGTGTCCTCTTGGAAATGTAAATGTGATTAATGTGAAAGAATAACGTGAGTAGATTCTCTTTCCACTTAACTTTCTGCAGATCTTTATTAAAGACACGTGTGTCAGGGCAGGAATTTAATAACAGTAATTATGTATTTTTGACAACTTACTATTGAGTCACTCTGATGTTTTAACATTTTTCAAATACCATTCAGTTTTGGCCACACTACATTAATTATTCTAATTAACCATTTTGACAGTTAATTTAAGAGAATTAATAAAAATACTAATATTAGACTCACAGCAGCTGGAACAGGGCTGCAGGAACTCAGCACATTGACAGACACGTAAAAGGAAAATGGGAAAGATTTAAGTTATGATATGAATTTTGAAACATGTAAAGTATGAATGTGATATTTATGTAATGTTGGAACCCGGATGCAGAATCCAAATACAGAGACAAGAGACTTAAAAATAGAACAGACTCGGGGTCAGGGGTCGCATCAGGGGTCGCATCAGGGGTCGTATCAGGGGTCGCATCAGGGGTCGTATCAGGGGTCGTATCAGGGGTCGCATCAGGGGTCGCATCAGGGGTCATATTAGTGCGGAGATCAGAAACAGAAAGGTAACCTGAATACATGCCCAGTGGCAGAGGATGAAAACACAAAACAGAAATAACTTAACAGGCAAAATAAAATAAATGGGTAAAGAATGAAAGAACATAGAGACAACTAGAAAAAGACGGAAGAACAGAACCACAGAACTGGGCTAACGGGTAAACACAAACTGGGCAGACTGGAAACTGTGGTGATAATTCAGAGTCACCAGAGCCCGAACCTGAAATCAATATTTCTTGAAAGAAATTCTGAAATTTAATCAGGTATTCAAAAAAACAAGTTGAAAATCAGGTTCAGGTTGAAAAATTCAGGTCAGGAAAACAACCGGGGAACTTGGGAAGACCAAAAAAAACGTAGAGCTAATCAAACTCACATCTGACCAATCAGGAAGCATGTCAGAGGTCACTGGGAGGCGTCTCTTTCTACCAAGTTTCCAGTAAGGGTGCTGTCCCTGTTTGGCATGTGGCAGGTGCCACATAATCGTGGCCCTAGTGTGGCCAGTGCTGCTCGTCTGTGGTCCAGAATGGGCCCTGCTTCAGCTCACAGGCATCTAAAGACTCGTCTGGGTGACTCCACGTATTTGCCACTGCCCCGAACTGCCATTTTTTGCATTTGTGGAAATGAGAATAGTTCATAACTTTTGTTTGTAATTTACAGTGGCCAGGTAGCCAGCTCTGAATCACTAGCTCAGAATTAAACAGGCTTATGCTGCAGTGGTAGACAGTTACCTACAGAACTGTAAATTAAAAGGATTTATTACAGATAATGTTTATCTGTGAATGTTCAGTGTGTAAATAGGTACAGAGCATAAACAGTGGCCTCCCAGAATCCACACAGAATATAGGGCACTAGAATATAGGGTACTAGAATGCTTTGTGGCAGAGAAACAAAGAGCTCTAGTTCAAAAGGCCTGAATCTTTGGGTCGAGTCTGAGTCTGCTATATAGGGAAATACTGCTCATTTATTCATATTTAAAACTGGGTCTGGGTTCATTTAGTCTGCTATAGGCTTTAAGAAATTACAGATTCCAGACAGGTCTGGATTTAGCACTGATGAGTGATGTTCACTCAAGACCTCAACAAGAGCAGATGGGTAATTTACTGAAGCCCCCCCCCCCACCCCTCCTCCCCCCCTACCCCTCACCTCCTGTCTCCTCTAACCCTAAACCACACACCTTCTTAATAAACCTCTAACATGCACTATAGAAACATCACTCAACCTTATTTATTGCAAGTTGATGAAATTACTTTTTTTGTTTTTACTTTTTTAACTTTATGTTCTCCAGAATAATAACAGAAATTGATTTTCTGTCCTAAAATCTTTATCATTATTAATAGTTTTTTAAAACACTTGTTCTCTAAAGAGTAGTAATAAATTGCAGCTTGTGAACGTCCCCCTGAGACAGACGAAATGTGTTTACTGTCCATTTCTCATGTGAGCCCCGAGGTGACACTAGCTCTCTGGGACGCTACATGGGACCATAGCAGCTTTGAAAAGGCCACAGACCAAAGGCTACAGCATGTCAGCTAGTGACTCACTGCAGCTCACTGGTTCATGTGTACTGGTTCATGTGTACTGGTTCATGTGTACTGGTTCATGTGTACTGGTTCATGGGTACTGGTTCATGGGTACTGGTTCATGTGTACTGGTTCATGGGTACTGTTTCATGGGTACTGGTTCATGTGTACTGGTTCATGGGTACTGTTTCATGGGTACTGGTTCATGTGTACTGGTTCATGTGTACTGGTTCATGGGTACTGGTTCATGTGTACTGGTTCATGGGTACTGTTTCATGGGTACTGGTTCATGGGTACTGTTTCATGGGTACTGGTTCATGTGTACTGGTTCATGGGTACTGTTTCATGGGTACTGGTTCATGGGTACTGTTTCATGGGTACTGGTTCATGTGTACTGGTTCATGGGTACTTGTTCTGAATGCTGGTCTGTTGCAGTAACGCTAATACTGCTAATGCTTCCAGAAGCTCCTCCTGGGACTCCAGCATGAACCTGTCCTGTCTACCTGTCCTGTTTACCTGTCCTGTTTACCTGTCCTATCTACCTGTCCTGTCTACCTGTCCTGTCTCCCTGTCCTGTCCACCTGTCCTGTCTCACTGTGCTGTCTACAGTGTACGTGTAAGGGTCCCAGAACAAACTTCAGTACACTGACTCTACGTCTGACAGATCTTGGGTATATTAGACAACACCAGGCTATTCTGCTGTGTGTGTTTGAACAACACAAGACAAAGCAATATCTGTGTGTGTGTTTGTTTGTGTGTATGTGTGCGTGTGTGTGTCCGTGTGTGTGTGCGTGTTTGTCTCTGTGTGTGTATGTCTGTCTGTCTGTGTGTGTATATGTGTGTGTATGTGTGTGTGTGTGTATGTGTCAGGCCACATCACAGCAGTGTGACACTTCCTACATCTGAGGGGTCATAGAAAAACCTAATGGCTCTTAAGTGCATGAGCAGAGATTCAGCAAACAGCTGAACAGAAGCAGCGTATGTGAAGGACCAGAGGGTTTTACTCTCATCTTAGAGTCCTGCGTTCCTGCAGCACATAAACAGGCTCTATTATCAACCACACAGGGGCTCATTAGACCCTTCCTGCTGCTGTCATGAGTCAGGTGCTACAACTCAACACCAGCACGCTGCTATCAGGGACACAGCTGCCATGGGTGTTTTATATTTAGATTTTTTGTTATTTTAGAGATAGCTGCTGTGTTGTATTATATGTGTATTAATAGTTTGCATTATAAGACTGAGCTAATGTGTGCTGTATTATATGTGTGTATTATATATATGTGTGTATTTATATATTATGCTATATTAGAGAGTGTGTATTAAAGTCCTGACTTTGAAGAACAACAGACAAGGAAATAAATAAAGCTATGAATCAGATTTACGTAACGCGAATTCAAATAGATTAAAAATGAATTCAAATAGCTTAAAGGAACTATTTTTTATGTGTTTTATAACTATTTTTCTACTGACATTTTAAAGCCAGTGTTTGATCTCTATGAATAAAGCTTTTTGATATTCTGTTGCTATTTGACACAGCTGTCAGACAGAAACACGAAGGTTAACGTTAAATCGCCGTCATTAGCAGCTGTGTAAAAGGCTGCCTGAGCTGTATTTAGGTCACTGGCGTTAGGAGCTGTCCTTCAACAAGTTCCAAGTTCACTTTGCATTGACTTTATGCGGAGGGCGTTCTCTTGTGCTGGTCTTGATGAGGGCTTTGCTGCAACTTTAGCTTGATGAAGTCCTCAGCTATGACTTTGTTAAGATGTCAAGAAGAACTGTGCACTCAACCAGTAAACCAGGCAGAGACTTTCAGACCTTCTACTTTCATTTGACCTGAAAGGAATACCAGAGGAGAAATAGAGGTACAGAGAGAGCAGTGTGTGTGTGTGTGTGTGTGTGTGTGTGTGTGCCTGTGTGAGAGTGTGTGTGTATGTGTGCAAAAGAGTGTGTGTGTGTGTGTGTGTGTGTGCCTGTGTGAGAGTGTGTGTGTATGTGTGCAAAAGAGTGTGTGTGTGTGTGTGTGTGTGTGTGTGTGTGTGTGTGTGTGTGTGTGTGTGTGTGTGTGAAATAGTGTGTTTGTAAGTGTATGTGTGTGTAAGTGTGCGATTGTGTGTGTGTAACAGTGTATGTGTCTATGTGTGTACATGATTGTGTAACAGGGAGAGTAGCTAAGAGGAATTGATTATTTAATGCAGAATGAGTTTCACCTGCTTTCTCTCTCTCTCTGTCTCTCTCTTTCTGTCTCACACACACACAGACACACACACACACACACACACACACACACACACAATGATGATAATGGTTGGGAGGAGTTCAGGTAACAGTAGCTGCTCTGCTGATGTAATTTGCTGTAACAGATTCCAAACAGCACTGCTGCCATTTCCACTCTCAGGTGTGTTTAAACGCTGAAACTGAGGTCATGAGTAAGGAAGCTCAGTCACACACACACACACACACACACACACACACACACACACACACACACACACACACACTCTCTCTCTCTCTCTCTCTCTCTCTCTCTCTCTCTCTCACACACACACACTCACACATACATGTATACACACTCACTCAGGTATACCCACATACACACACACACACAAATACACACACACACACACAAACACACACACACATACACAGGTACACACTCACACAGGTCCACACACATACACACACACATACACACACTCTCTCTCACACACACATACATGTATACACACTCACACAGGTACACACACACACACCCACACACACTCACATAGGTACACACACACACACACACACAGATAAACCCCCCCCCCCACACACACACAAACACACACACACACCACACGCACACACACGTATACACACTCACACAGGTACACACAGATACACACACACACTCACACATGCAGATACACACAAACACCCACACACACAATCTCTAATCTGTCATCCATTTCCAAAATTTTTGAGAAAGTAGTTTCTTCGCAACATTCTTCTTTCTTATAGACAGAACATGTGCTAGAGTTATTTCAGTCTGGATTTAGACACCACCACAGCACCGAAACTGCACTCATTAAAGTAGTAAATGATCTCTTAATATCCTCTGAAAAAAGACACGTTTCTTTTCTTATACTGCTAGACCTCAGTGCTGCTTTTGATACCATTGATCACAACATTCGACTTAATAGGCTGGAGACACTGATTGGCATAAGAAGCACTCTCGCGGTTCAGGTCCTACCTGACAGATCGTTACCAATTTGTACTAGTAAATAACGAATGCTCAGAGCATTCTAAGGTAAAGTATGGTGTCTCACAAGGATCTGTACTGGGCCCCATATTATTCTCATTATACTGTATATGCTACCACTGGGCACCATCATTCGTAGGCATGGTATTAGCTTCCATTGATACGTAGATGATACTCAGTTGTATATATCTTCTAATCCGGATGATGTCAATACTACTCTCAAAATTGAGAACTGTGTCCAGGACTTAAAAAACTGGATGTCTAAACTGGGTGTTTAATTTTCTAAATTCTTCTAAATTCCTGTAAGACTGAGGTGTTGCTTTTTGGACCAAAAGCTGCTAGAAGCAATTGGGCTGATATTCCTCTTACCCTAGATCAGGGGTCGGCAACCCAAAATGTTGAAAGAGTCATATTGGACTAAAAAAACAAAAAACAAATATGTTTGGAGCCGCAAAAAATTAAAAGCCTTATAATGAAGGCAACACATGCTGTAAGTATCTATATTAGCCTACCATCAAAATGACTAAGTTAGCTACAAATACATAATGAGCATTCATGATTAAATGTTTATTCTCCCTGCAGTGTATTCTGTAGTAGGGGTGTCACGATTCTCTAAATTTACAAAATAATAGAACAAATAGTCTTAACAAACTAAACTCTATCCTACAAAATCTCTTTAAAACTATTTCTTTAGTGTCTTCATACATGGAGGGCAACATTTTAGTTTTAAGATTAAGATACTTTCACGAGTGACCGTAGCGCGCGACTCCGCACACCTCGCGCGAACTTGGCGCGTCACATACTAATATTGCATTGTGTTCCAGCTTCGAAAAGTGCTGGAATTTAGGCCAAAATACTTGAAAATGCTTGAAATTGTAACTACTTTCACAACAAATATCATATATATGTCTGACTGAACAGTTCTCTTGTATTACATTAACAAATACGAGCCTCTTGTAATTCCAGGACGAAACATGAGAGAACGTGAAGACGTTAAGATTGGGCGTTTTGAAAATAAACAACCATTAAATAATGTGATAAAAAGCGCATTATTTCGAATCATTACGAGTATATGTATAAATATTAGGGGTGGGCATAGATTAATTTTTTACATCTAGATTAATCTCACTGAAATCTTGAAATTTATCTAGATTAATCTAGATTAAAATGGTTCATATGCGTGCATTAGACCAGGGGCTCATCTCCTGTTTCCAAAATGCATCAATGACTGCTTGAGGAAGCTGTTCTACTTTGATACTTGAAAAAAAAAAACAATAAAATGTAGGCTACTCGTGTTCAACGGTTTATTCAGTTAAACATAAATTTGTAAGCCTACATACTGTACATTAAAGGGGATTGATAACATGTTTATTCAGCTAAACATGATATTTGAAATGTAAGCCAACATTTAGTACATTTAACCTGTTTTCGGCGGCGGTGACTCTTCCCCTGGGCTGCATCAGTGTTTGACCCAGCGTCAGCAGCATTAGCAAACGGATGCTTCACGTTTAAATGATACTTCAGACTGGTAGAACTCCTACAATAAACTAATTCCACGTTGCATAAGGTGCAAACAACTTTAGTCTTGTCAATGTCTCCATTAGAAAGCTTCCTAAAAATGAAATTTCCATTAAGCAAACCTGGCGACTTCGTGGCTGCATCCATGTAAACACACGTACGATTTGTAATTCACAGGTTTGAAAACTCGTTCTCGCCCCTACTGTGCAATTTGGTTAGGAATACAGCCGAGCTAAACTATCAAGTTGAAAGTCATCATAGTTTGCTTAACCATTTTGTCCCAGTTCCCAACCCAACTTTAAGAATAGATTAATAGATTAATGGCGATAATTTTTATATCGCCCGATAAGAGTATCAAATTAACGAACGCCGTTAACGGCCCACCACTATTTTAAACATATTATTAATTTTAAGCAAGGTTGCCAACTTTTCAAAATCACTAGTGAGAATAGATTTGGGGGCAGGGGGTAGTAACTCATTGAATCATAGATGTGGATCAGCGGTAAATAAACTAGTTTTTGTTTAGCGTGAGAAATCGGAAGTGTGGCGTGTGAGAAATCGGAAGTGTGGCATGTGAGCGTGTGAAGACAGTCAAATGCGTGTGTCTCATGCTTATTGCGTGGGAGTTGGCAACAGTGTTATAAGTTTGTTGTGAGTCTGTTGTTGCTGTCCTTATTTGATCGCCTGTATATTAACCGGAGATTAACAATTCATTCGTTGAATAGCCTACCTATCTTGAGGGGCATGTATGTATGGAGGGAGGGTGCGGGGGGGGGGGGTGGGGGGGGGGGGGGTGGGTCGAACGAACCCTTCGATCCCCCCTGGCTACGGGCCTGTTATCATGCTGGGAATTATTTAAATAGACCTTTAAAGTGACGTACAAGTGCTTTAATTCCACCTTATATAGGTGTATGAACCCTGCAAACACGAATTTGTTCATTGCGCTGAAGCGTGGCGCGGGTTTGTTTCCAACAGCCACCTGCCTCATCTCGCCCTGCTAATAGAAACGTGTGTCGCAGGCTATGACGCAAATCTTCGTTGACATAAATGTTGAAATTTAATGTAATTTATTCTACACATTCTTACAGCATTGGAAAACGTTAAAGAGTGTTGGTGTCATGTTTGTCTCCTACAAAAACTATATTAAAATAAAATATATATTTCTCTCCCCCATCTTTTTACATTTTCAAACATTTTTGAAAAAGCTCCAGAGAGCCGCTAGGGCAGCGCCAAAGAGCCGTATGCGGCTCTAGAGCCGCGTGTTGCCGACCCCCGATCTAGATGGATTTTCAGTAACATCTAAATCTACCGCAAAAAGCTGGGGTGTCACTACTGATTCGGATCTTTCATTTGACAAACATATATGCAATGTCACTAAGGCTGCCTTTTCTCATTTACGTAATATCGCCAAGCTGAGACATTTACTTTTATAAGCTGATGCAGAGAAGCTGGTCCATGCTTTTGTCTCATCAAGATTGGACTACTGTAATAGTCTTCTAATTGGATGCTCTAAACAGTCCATAAAGAAACTACAACTTGTACAAAATGCTGCAGCTAGAGTTCTAACTAAGGCTAAAAAATTTGATCATATTAGTCCCACTCTCTCAGAATTGATTTTACAATTGTTCTGTTGACCTATAAGGCATTAAATGGTCTTGCTCCACAATATCTGAGTGAACTCATTGCTTACTACAACCCATCTCGCCCTTTGCGCTCCCAAAATGCTGGATTTCTCCTAGTTCCAAAAAATTGTAAGACTACAGCCGGAGGCAGAGATTTCTCCTTTAAAGACCCTCAATTATGGAATAGCCTTCCAGCTCCAATCCGAGATTCTGACACAGTTCCAATCTTTAAATCTAGACTTAAGACTCACCTATTTAATCAAGACTTCAGTTAATATTCTACATGTAAAGGTGTGGGGCTCGGGGCCCCCAGTCATTGAGTCTTCTGGTAATCTGAGATGTTGACGTCATGGGATCACTCTAATTGTGACAATGATTGGGGT
>NC_135221.1:1435000-1437500 GCF_052324685.1 Brachyhypopomus gauderio | reverse complement strand
TAATCTCACGAGAACTGACACTCGGGCTACTGCAGGTTGACACTCTCGCGAGGCTAGCGACATAATTCAGTTTGGAGAGGCACTTGAATGCTTTAGAAAAATTATTATAATATGGGAAATTTACAGGAAAAAAATAATACGGGAGGAAGACAGGAAAGAGGGATAGAATACGGTAGTTTACGGGAAACTTGACAGGTGTGTTCAGAGCAACTTTAGCTCATGTTACATTCAGCCAGATTTCCTGTTCTTCAGCTTAGGTGACCTTGCAGCTAAAGAAATTTTTATTTATATTTTATTTATATTTATTTATTTATTATTATTGAAAGATATTTTTATACATTTTTAAAACAGGTGATGTGGCTCTCTCTACAAAGGTGGTAGAGGGGCTCGGTCACCCCTCCTATAGCCCCGCCCCAGAGCTATGTGGAGGGGCTCGGTCACCCCTCCTATAGCCCCGCCCCAGAGCTATGTGGAGGGGCTCGGTCACCCCTCCTATAGCCCCGCCCCAGAGCTGTGTGGAGGGGCTCGGTCACCCCTCCTATAGCCCCGCCCCAGAGCTGTGTGGAGGGGCTCGGTCACCCCTCCTATAGCCACGCCCCAGAGCTGTGTAGAGGGGATTGGTCACCCCTCCTATAGCCCCGCCCCAGAGCTGTGTGGAGGGGATTGGTCACCCCTCCTATAGCCCCGCCCCAGAGCTGTGTGGAGGGGATTGGTCACCCCTCCTATAGCCCCGCCCCTGTACGTTTATTATTCAGCAGCAGCCAAAGGAGGCCGTGCTCCTCACACAGGTAATGATGCGTGCTGGTCGCCATGACTCCCACCTGCTGCCTGTGATAAGCAGGAAAGAATGTTGCAGACCCCAGCTCAGAGAAAGAGAGGGAAAGAGAGAGAGAGAGAGAGGGGGAGAGAGAGGGAGAGTGAGAGAGGGAGCGAGAGAGAGGGAGAGGGAGAGAGAGAGAGGGAGAGAGAGGGAGGGAGAGGGAGAGAGAGAGAGAGAGAGGGAGGGGGAGAGAGAGAGAGAGAGGGAGAGTGAGAGAGAGAGAGAGAGAGAGGGACAGAGAGAGGGAAAGAGAGAGAGAGAGGGAGGAATGCATGGTGTGGGTTGAGGATAGATGGACCTGCTTGTTTCAGACGAGCCTGATATCCATCAACAGCCTCACTCAGGGTGGCAGAGCGCAAACAGATAGACTAAGCAGGAGAGAAAACAGGAGAGAAGGAAGAAAAAGAAGAAGAGGGGATGAAAACACCAGGGTGTAAAGGGTGAGAGCGGCTCAGTGAATTAACGAAAGGACAGTTGAGTTCCGGGTGGAGAAGATGAGGAACATGAAGGTGGAGGAGAGATTCACCAGTGAGCTCCACCACATCAGCTTCAGACTGACAGCACACCTCCATCCAGAGGGGGGTCTGTGTTCGACTGCTCCCCCAAGAGAGAGCTGCGTGTGTGGGATGCAGCCTGCCACGGCCCCCTGCTCTTCCTCTTCATCATCCTCACCAGCTCCAGCACAACTGCAGTAGGAAACCTCTTAAAGATGATAGCAGAGAAGAAAAGAGCATAGTGCAGCAGAGACAGGGGAGAGAGAGAGAAGGAGAGAGAGAGGGAGAGATAGAGGGAGAGAGAGAAGGACAGAGGGAGAGGAGGAGGCGTGGAATGGGGGGGGGGATGATGGGAATTATGGAAGTCAGTCTGGTATCGACCTGCTATACCCCATCAACACCTTTTTATTAGCTGGAAGTCAGAAAGCAAATCCTGGTGATATCAGTTGTGCAGACGTGCTTTAAAACTCTAATGATTTTTAATATTACAATTGATAGTTGTAATGGCAGCAACTTTAAATCACAAATCAGATATTTAAATTAAAATTCATAACAACTGTATCCCTGCCCCTATCCAAATACACACACACATGCACACACACGCACACACACACACACACACACCATTACCCTCCCACACACAAGATACACACACACACACAACACACTTAATAGTGTGTGAAATAAAATGTAGTGTCTCTATGATTTGGAATGTGTTGCTATGAACAGGTCGGAGTTCTCCGCTCTGTCTCTCTATCCGTGTGACAACTGATTCACCTGGACACAGACTCAGTTACCATGCAGACAGCAACTTAAGCTACCAATCACAGCCTTGTGTTATAACTGCAAGCACAGCAATCACTCTGCACAAATCACTGCACAAATCACTACACAAATCACTCTGCACAAATCACAAATCACTACACAAATCACTCTGCACAAATCACTACACAAATGAATCTGCACAAATCACTCTGCACAAATCACTACACAAATCACTACACAAATCACTCTGCACAAATCACAAATCACTACACAAATGAATCTGCACAAATCACTCTGCACAAATCACTCTGTACAAATCACTCTGCACAAACCACTCTGCACAAATCACTACACAATTCACTCCGCACAAACCACTCTGCTCAAATCACTACACAAATCACTGCACAAATCAATCTACACA
>NC_135221.1:1410000-1430000 GCF_052324685.1 Brachyhypopomus gauderio | reverse complement strand
CTGCCTGTGAAAGACTAATTACTCACTCATTAGTGCCCAGGTGGTTATTCTGCCTCTCTCTCTCTCTCTCTCTCTCTCTCTCTCTCTCTCTCTCTCTCTCTCTCTCTCTCTCTCTCACACACACACACACACACACACACACACACACACACACACACACCATTATATCAACCATTTGTTTTCAGCACCAACCCACTCAAAACAAACATGGTGTCAGGATGTTAATTGGTACCACCTCTCTTGATCTGACCCATTTGAATGTTTAGACTTGTACTTACTGAGATGTGAAGTGTTTAGATGTAATTACCTCTTTTCAAACATTGGAAACTTGGAGCTGTGTGTGCCCTAAATGCCCTGTAGACACAAAGACAGACAGACACATACACACATGTTGTCTTGAATGTGATGGACAATAACATTGTTTGTGTGTGTGTGTGTGTGTGTGTGTGTGTGTGTGTGTGTGTGTGTGTGTGTGTGTGTGTGTGTGTGTGTGTGTAAGAATCCACAAATGCGTCTTTCACAAATGTGCTGAACATCTGAGACTGATCTTGATAGAGTGAGAGAGAGGGGGAGGGGAGATAGAGAGACAAAGAGAGGGGGAGAGACAAAGAAAGGGAGAGATAGAGAGTTAGAAAGAAAGGAGGGATAGATAAATGGAGAGGAAAAGAGAGAGAAAGAGGGTGAGAGGGAGAAAGAGGGGAATTTACTTTATTCCATTTTATTTTGTTCATGCTGATGTTTTTTTTAACTTTAAACAACTTTTTTCATTTGTCTATTAATGATATATTTACTGCGTTGCTTTGGCAACATTGGTGTTTTACCCTGATAATAACACAGATTTGGGGGAGGGAGGGAGAGGGAGAGAGGGAGAGAGGGAGAAAGGAGAGAGAGACAACCACAGAAACATAATTTTCTACCCCGTGCTCTGCTACAGTAATACATTATGAAGGTCATGTAGACCTTGCAGTGTCTAAAATCACAGTGGTCCTGAGTCCTTCTGGGCTCATGTGTCTTCTGTCTGCAGACCGTCCAGCTGGTCCAGTCTGTGTGATGTGCTGTACAGTCTCAGTGGAGATGCATAATTGAATATGTGGCTTGTTTGAGGCTTGATTGGTGGACTTCTCAGCTCATGTCATCTCTCTGGGAGAGAGCCATAAATGGTTTAAATCATGTTTCAGCAAATAGCAGGTAAGGATTATTATATTATCTGATAATAACAATAATACAGTTTTTACGACTGCTAACGTGCATTTCCCAATACTTGTGATATATTTTCAAAACTCTAAACACAGCAACACATTGACCTCACACAAATAGCCAAATAGTTAATATTGTGTTCAAAAGCGCATTTTCTTAACTAAATAACAACTCTGCATTTCACAACGCAAACAAAGTTTTCTCTTTATACACCAACATTGTTCAAACACAGCAAACCTGGTTCAGTATCTATTCGAGATGAACATAGTCAATCACTGCACAACCTGTCACGTTGAGGACCCTGGCCCCTCCCTTTTGGGCGTGTGTCAACGTTGTCCACGTGCATCGTCTGCGTCAGTGGATATCCGTGGTGATGGTTATGTCGTGTGATTAATAAGTCTCACCTGTGACTTGTCTCGTGATCACGTGGGGCTAATGTGGTTTGTCTATTTAATGTACACTCGCGCAGTGTCCTGTGCTCGTCGTTGTCTAAGTCTACACGTTGTGTGTGTATTCTATTCTATGTTACTCGTGCGCTATTGCGCAATCTGTGTTAAAATTAAAAGTGATGTAAGTCGAAATAAGGATTCTGTGTCTCGTCCTTCGCCGACCCACGAACGTCACGGAACGACGAGCCTACAAGAGACACCAGGAAGATGCCAGGCTACACGACTCGGCCAAAAAAGAGTCAGCGCCCCAGTAAGCGGCATCACCGCGCTTCTTCCCCTCCACCGCGCCGAGACGCCGTCCCTACACCGGAGTAGCTGGAGTCGGACCGGGTGTGCGCCTTCATGCTACGCGGGGTTCGAGCGACCGACGATCCCGCGTTGCAAGAGGAGCTCTACCAGGGGGTGGTGCGCATGTGGAGGAAGCGAAACCCCTCTCCTTCCCGCGCCCTCTCGCCTCAGAGGGCGGGCGCCTGCACCGTCGGTGCCACCGCGTCGACCCCGGAGGAGGAGTTTGGAGAGGGGGAGTCCGAGGAGGAGGAGTACCCCCCTCCACCTGTGTGCCCTTCTCCCAGCGCGGGCTACGAGGAAGAGGGGGATGAAGAAGAGGATTACCCTCCGTCCGTTTACTCCGCTCCCACCATTGACTATGTTGGGGAGGGGGAGGAGGATGAGGAGTACCCTCAGTCCATCTGCGACGACACCACCGTCGACTACGGTGAAGAGGAGGAGGAGGAGGAGTCAGAAGAGGAGGACTACCTCCCTCCGCCTGTAGGTCCCTCTCCTACGGTACCGGAGGACTATTTCCCGTCCGTAGGGTCTGGTGTCTCGGAGAGTGACCCCTACACGGAGGATGAGGAAGAGAGCCTTCCCTCCTCCGTGGGGACTGTAAAGGGGCGGAGGACTCCGGGGGAGAACGTGTCCTCCAGACCTTCCAGGGCCAGCCCCATGGACTGTTCCCGGGGTGAGAGCCCGGCGGAGTCCATGGAGGGGATCCTGGAGGGCGAGGAGGAGAATATGGACACGGCGGAGGAGCTCCCTCGTGCTGCACCTGGCGCGTACGACAGCCGCGCTGCACCTGGCGGAGGGTTCGCAGCGAAGGCAGGAGGGGGACTGCCCAACACAGCGCCAGCAGCACCGGATCTCTCTCCCCTACTCGCTCTCCTCCTGGCGCAAAGCCTGGTGCCCATGTCGTGTGTGTGTGTTCCCGTGTTTGTCAGTCTTCCCCTTTGTGTACCTAACCCATTTTTCCCTCTTGTGCCACTATGTGTAAGCGTGCCTGTGTGTGTGTTTGTGAATATCTAACGTCTTTTCCCCCGTCTTCCCAGGGAGGGTGTGCTAGGCGATTCGTAACGGATGCTTCGCCAAGGGCAGTCATCTCCCAGACGCAGGACTGAGCGCGTCGGATCCACCCATCGTCGTGGGTTCGGGGCACTCGGTCCTGTTGGCACCCCAGGACGGGTAGTGCCCTTGGAGGGGGCGTCTGTCACGTTGAGGACCCCGGCCCCTCCCTTTTGGGCGTGTGTATACGTTGTCCACGTGCTTTGTATGCGTCAGTGGATATCCGTGGTTAGGGTTATGTCGTGTGATTAATAAGTCTCACCTGTGAATCGTCTCGTGATCACGTGGGGCTAATGTGGTTTGTCTATTTAATGTGCGCTCGCGCAGTGTCCTGTGCTTGTCGTTGTCTAAGTCTACACGTTGTGTGTATTCTATTCTATGTTACTCGTGCGCTATTGCGCAATCTGTGTTAAAATTAAAAGTGACGTAAGTCGAAATAAGGATTCTGTGTCTCGTCCTTCGCCGACCCACGAACGTCACACAACCACTGTAAAAAAAATTAACATTTGATGGCAATACAGAAACAGTATTAATTTACATGTAATATTTTACTCTCTCCCAGCAAACAGATATTTTACAGTAACATCTGTTGTTTTCTTAGTCAGTTCATTTTTACTGTAATCCACTTAATTTGGACTTTATTTTCAAATGTGAGCATTTTTGAGTCATGAGTGATATTTACTGTTAGGTACTATTTGGAATGTAGATTAGACAAAAAAGGAGTCAATAACTATAACGTATCAAGGGGGTGGTGTGCAAGGATGCAGGTGTTTGAATAATTTATTAAATAAAGAAGGCAACAGACTAAACAGAGGAGAGTAAACAGGTATTGGGGAGTATAGGCCAAAGAGAACATGCAAACAACTACACGGAGAATAGACAATAACTAACAAACAAACCTTACCTACTACGAAGGACACACACGATAACAGAAACGTTAAGTTCAAACACAATCTAAACAGGACTGAAAGACCGAATGAACATAAAAACCAACTACACTCAGGGCATTAAACACACAAACCTGGAAATACAAAACTAACATTACAACTAAACATGGACATTCCTATCGGGGGGCAGAGAGACAGGGAAGACAATGCATACATCAAAAGTGAGAAAACTGAACTCATTAACTAGGATAGAGAGTATTATACGTGTGGAATACACACGACTGGAAACAACTAACTGAACCAAGGAAACTAAAATAGAGTTCAGGAGATCAGAGGACAAGATACTTGCAAAGAGCAATGCAGAACATAAGGAATATAAGATAGAACCAACCGGACCGGCGCATGGGAACAATGAGCGACACAGATGGGACAGGGAAACTAAACAAGACACAGGTGGAACACTGAGGACAGGGGCGTGACAGACAGAAGGGAACTATGGAAACAGGGAAACAAGGCGGGAGAATGGAGGGGGGCGGAGCTGGGTGTGACAATAACAGTTTTGCAGTAAAGGGTATATTTTACTGTTAGGGACATTACTGTAAATTGTGGCCTAAACAATTACCATAATTTTAAACACAATTAGCCATGGTCCCATATGTGTAAAAATACACATATACAAAAAAAGCCACACAAGGGGAAAAAAACAGGATACATAACAGTCTTGTTATGTGTAATCTAAACAATCTTCAGCAGTTGACTTAATTTCAGCTGAAAACTGCCAGAGGTGAATAAGGCATACCAAGCTTTTCTATCCCAGGTGCATGGCAAGGGCCAACATCAGATGTGATGAGGACGAAAACATGTGGCCAACTGCTGAATTCTGTTTTTGTATTCTGTTTTTCCCCCTTGTCTGGCTTTTTTATTGTATATGTATATGTATTTTTACACATATGGGACCATGGCTAATTATATTTACAATTACGGTAATTATTTTTTGGGTTAGGCTACAATTTACAGTAATGTCCCTAATACAGTAAAATATAACCTTTACTGCAAAACTGTTACTGACTCCTTTTTTGTCTAATCTACATTCCATATAGTACCTAACAGTAAATATCACTCATTGTGTAGACAGTATGTTGCCGAAAATGCACACGTCCAAATGAAGCGGATTACAGTAAAAATGAACTGACTAAGAAAACAACAGATGTTACTGTAAAATATCTGTTTGCTGGGAGAGAGTAAAATATTACATGTAACGGTGTTTCTGTATTGCCATCAAATGTTAGTTTTTTTTATAGTGGTTGTGCAGTGATTGACTATGTTACTCTCGAATAGAGAATCTGTGCTAGTGTTTGAAAGAATGATTGGATACTGAACCAGGTTTGCTGTGTTTTAACAAAGTTGGTGTATAAAGAGAAACTTTGTTTGCGTTGTGAAATGTAGAGTTGATATTTAGTTAAGAAAATGTGCTTTTCAACACAATAATAACTATTTGGCTATTTGTTTGAGGTAAATGTGTTGCTGTGTTTAGAGTTTTGAAAATGTATCACAAGTATTGGGAAACGCATGTTAGCAGTCTTAAAAAACTGTAATAATAATAATAAGAATAATAATAATACTCACAATCACTCTATCAGTGCCTCGCTCAAGATTCATATGAGCTTTATTGATGTGACTGCAATGAGTCATAGCATTTTAACAATAATATGTTAACAACAATAAACAGCAATAAACAAACAAATAAGACCAGTCTCTCTCTCTCTCTCTCTCTCTCTTCATCTCTCTCTTTTTGTCGTTTTGCTCTCCTTCTCTCCACTGAAAGGTCATCTGGTGGGGGTGTGTGGGGGGTCCACAGGTCTTGCCCCTCCTCTCAGTGTGTGTGTGTGTGCCTGCCTGCGTGTGTGTGTGTGTGTGCCTGCGTGTGTGTGTGTGCCTGCGTGTGTGTGTGTGTGCCTGCGTGCGTGTGTATATGTGTGCCGGCGTGTGTGTGTGTGTGTGTGTGTGTGTGTAGTGTTTCGGGTTTAGTGTTAATGTTAGGGTTAGTGTTTAGGATTAGTGTTAGGTACATTTAATCCTAGGGAGTTAAATGTCAGACAACCTGCATGATACACCATCATTTAGAGGTTGACTCCCAGGCATTTAACACCCCCCCCTTCTCTTTCTCATTATCTCTCTCCCTATCTATCTCTCTGTTCCCTTCTTCTTTTGTCAGCCTATCTCCAGTCCAATCCCACGCTGGAACACACACACACACACACACACACACACACACACACACACACACCTGGGAATCCGTCTGACATTCCTGTCCTGCTCCGTTTATCGTCTTTCAGCGCCTGGCCGCTGCAGACCTGGTGTCTGGGGCCCTGGGGGGGACACGGAGTCCTGATGGGCCCCCACACACACCTCAGCCTTACACATCCCACATCTGGTGGCCACACACACACCCTTGTTTTCTTTCCCTCTCTCTCTCTCTCTCTCTCTCTCTCTCTCTCACACACACACACACACACACACATTCTAATGTGCACAGCTTCAGAGTGCTCTCTCTAGAGAAATGTTTTGAGGTGAGAACAGCACAGCAGCTGAACATAATGCCTCTGTCTGTCTGTGTGGGGTTAGTGTGAGGGGAAGACTAGTGTTAGGGGTTAGTGTTAGTGTGAGGGGTTAGTGTGAGGGGAAGGTTAGTGTTAGTGTGAGGGATTAGTGTGAGGGGAAGGTTAGTGTTAGTGTGAGGGGTTAGTGTGAGGGGAAGACTAGTGTTAGGGGTTAGTGTTAGTGTGAGGGGTTAGTGTGAGGGGAAGACTAGTGTTAGGGGTTAGTGTTAGTGTGAGGGGAAGACTAGTGTTAGGGGTTAGTTAGTGTGAGGGGTTAGTGTTAGGGGTTGGTGTGAGGGGTTAGTGTTAGGGGTTAGTGTGAGGGGAAGGTTAGTGTTAGTGTGAGGGGTTAGTGTTAGAGGTTAGTGTGAGGGGAAGACTAGCGTTAGGGGTTAGCGTTAGTGTGAGGGGAAGACTAGTGTTAGGGGTTAGTTTGATGGGAAGACTAGTGTTAGGGGTTAGTGTTAGTGGTTAGTGTGAGGGGAAGACTAGTGTTAGGGGTTAGTGTTAGTGTGAGGGGTTAGTGTGAGGGGAAGACTAGTGTTAGGGGATAGTGTGAGGGATTAGTGTGAGGGGTTAGTGTGAGGGGAAGACTAGTGTTAGGGGTTAGTGTGAGGGGAAGGTTAGTGTTAGTGTGAGGGGTTAGTGTGAGGGGAAGACTAGTGTTAGGGGTTAGTGTGAGGGGACGGTTAGTGTTAGTGTGAGGGGAAGGTTAGTGTGAGGGGTTAGTGTGAGGGGAAGACTAGTGTTAGTGTGAGGGGAAGACTAGTGATAGAGGTTAGTGTTAGTGTGAGGGGTTAGTGTGAGGGGAAGGTTAGTGTTAGTGTGAGGGGTTAGTGTTGGTGTGAGGGGAAGACTAGTGTGAGGGGTCAGTGTGAGGGGTTAGTGTTAGTGTGAGGGGTTAGTGTTAGTGTTTAGTGTGAGGGGTTAGTGTTAGTGTGAGGGGATAGTGTTAGTGTGAGGGGTTAGTGTGAGGGGAAGACTAGTGTTAGAGGTTAGTGTGAGGGGTTAGTGTTAGTGGTTAGTGTGAGGGGAAGACTAGTGTTAGTGTTAGTGTGAGGGTTAGTGTTAGTGTGAGGGGTTAGTGTGAGGGGAAGACTAGTGTTAGGGGTTAGTGTGAGGGGAAGACTAGTGTTAGGGGTTAGTGTTAGTGTGAGGGGTTAGTGTGAGGGGAAGACTAGTGTTAGGGGTTAGTGTAGGGGTTTAGTGTTAGTGTGAGGGGTTAGTGTGAGGGGAAGACTAGTGTTAGTGTGAGGGGTTAATGTTAGTGGTTGCGTGAGGTGAAGGGTTAGTGTGAGGGGAAGGTTAGGGTTAGTGTTAGTGGTTAGTGTGAGGGGTTAGTGTTAGGGGTTAGTGTGAGGGGTTAGTGTTAGTGTGAGGGGTTAGTGTTAGGGGTTGCGTGATGTGTGAATTTAGTTCCACTGCCCATCTACACTGAGAGAATAAACACCCGGAGACAATCACAGCTTACATATCAGTTTATTGGTCGCCTTCCTCAGATAGAGGTGTGTGTGTGTGTGTGTGTGTGTGTGTGTGTGTGTATGTGTGTGTGTGTGTGTGTGTGTGTTTGGGTTTGGAGGGTGGGGTGAGGATATGTGTGTGTGTGTGTGTGTGTGTGTGTGTGTGTGTGTGTGTGTGTGTGTATTTGCATGTTTGTAAATGTGCATGTTTGTGTGTTTAGTTCTTGATATAGCCTCCATATTTGGCCTCTCCCTGTAAAATTCATTTTTTGGCTACAATAACACAGAATTACCAAGTATTCAAATCTAGATTATTACTGTTTTACATGAATCTCAATATCCAAAAGGAAGGGATGGATGTAAGAGGAGATAAGGAGGAGATAAGGAGGAGATAAGGAGGAGATAGGGAGGAGATAGGGAGGAGATAAGGAGGAGATAAGGAGGAGATAAGGAGGAGATAAGAGGAGATAAGGAGGAGATAAGGAGGAGATAAGAGGAGATAAGGAGGAGATAAGGAGGAGATAAGGAGGAGATAAGAGGAGATAAGGAGGAGATAAGGAGGAGATAAGGCTTCCTGTCACTTAATGTCCAGTAGATGGTCAAAGCAAGCTCTCTCCACTCAGAGAGCAGGACACTGGCACACAGCACGAATGGTGAACTCGCTTTCAGAAAACAAACAAAAAACGCATCATATATATATAGGTAGATGTATATATATATATATATAGGTTTATATTTATTTTGAAGTTTAAAAGAGTACAGTTAAGACTTGTCACATGTGATATAATCTACGCAGTGCTGGAGAGAGCACTGATCACACCTCTACCCTCCCGCCCACAGCACACGTTACCGTGGAGATGACTCACTCCAGCAGATATCCGGGAGGAAACCAAAAATAATAACAATGTCGGAATAGTTTTAGGGAAAACACCTGACCACACACACACACACACACACACACACACACACACACACACAACACACACACACACACACACACACACACACACACGATAGAAAAACAGTCATGTTTAAAAGAGTGATATTGCATTTGTAATGCACAAACAGTTTCCTGTACAGCTGGCTTCTTGGTGTGGAGTGTTATCACACGACTAAAGGGTTTCGTGAATGTATCTCTGTTGTTTCGTGTGTGTTTTCTTGTGTTTGTTTGTACAGTAGTGCTGTAAACAGGCACACACAGGACCCAAGAGAAACAGTCATCCTCTTGGTCTGCTTGTTGTCTTCATCATCCTCCTCTTCCTCATGTTTTTTAGCAGTTCAGATTCTCACTTCCTGTATCACTCAGTCCTGCTGAGAATCCAACGGTTCCTGCACCCAGCATCAACTTGCCCTGTCTCCACCTCCACCTCTGTCTCCACCTCCACCTCTGTCTCCACCTCCACCTGTCTCCACCTCCACCTCTCTGTCTCCACCTTCCTCTACCACTCCCTCACTCTCCTCCTCTCTCTCTCCCTCTCTACACAGCTCAGGAAACGGAGTTGGACTTGATGCTTGAGGCCCTTTTCTCTTCATCTTCTCACCATCAGCGTGACTGATCATGAACCATCATGAACCATCATGCCGTCTCTGGTATATCCACGCGGAAGGAGCTAACAAATCCTTTTCCGCGCTGTGAAATGAAAAATATTCCGGTTAGAATGGATTGTGAACAAAAAACAAAACAATACAATACATGTTCTCTCCTATAGCTGTTTACTTTGAAAATGTCAAGATAAATTTACAGCAAGATAAATTCTACACAGACAACATAGATGAGCAGTTATTTCACATACAGTCACACACACACACACACACACACACACACACACACACAGCGCAATCTCACACACAACCACGCACACCCACCCACACTCATACACACACACACACACACATACCCACATACACCCACGCCCACCCACACACACACACACACACACACACACACACACACACACACACACACACACACAGCTGATCTTCCTTCTTCCTTATACCACTTCTTTCTGAACCCATCTAGTATGAGACAGAGACTCAGCAGTCTGAAGATCCTCATCAGGTCAGTCTACACCCCCCCCCCCCCCTACACCCCCCCTACACCCCCCCCACACCCCCCCACTCTCTCTCCTTGGGCGTGTCTAAGCTGATTATTGATATGTTCTGCCATGAATGCTCTTTCTGTAAACGTATCTCCGTTTCTGAACAAGATGTAAGACTGGTGACTCCAACTTTTCCCAGCTATTTTTTTCCCGTTTATTTTGGGAAGAGTCGATCTCCAGTAACCACAAATAACAGATAAAAGACCATTCCACACACACACACACACACACACACATATTAGTGAATTAAAGGAAGAGAACAACAAAGAATCAAGAAGTAAAAGACAGAAGATCATTTGAACGAGTTTATCAAAATAAAACTAATCACAATTTGCATGAACTTCACCTCAGGGTCCCTGTGCTCTGAGTATCTCAGAGGCTGTTCAGTTAACCAGGGTTTAAATGTTTTCAAACTAGCATATGCAGTAAAAAAGACAAATTAGCCAAAGGTTTGGGTATATATATATATATATATATATATATATATATATATATATATATATATATATATACAGCCTTTTAAATAAGAAATGGACCATCTCAGTCATCAGTATCATTACACCCGGTTTACCATGTCAGATGAGAAAAACACTTCATGATTTATGTCTGTTTGCTCTGTGTGGACTGCAGGGGTTAGCAGTGGGTACCAGAACAGGACAACAGAACCACCACCAAGCTGTACATCTCTACATGTGTCCATCAGAAACACCTGTCTGCTCCTGTCTGTGATACTGTTTCTCACGCTGTCTGTGATTCTGTCTGTGATACTGTAGGAGTGGTGGGATGTGTTTCCATTGCAGAATATGTTGTTCCTACATAAAACCACAGGGGCCAACACATGTCGACGTTCCCATAGCAGTGGGATAAAACGGACCATTTGTGTTTTGGTTATATCAGTGTGTTTGTGTGGCATGTTTATTCTCATTTTCAGCATGTTGAGTAGTGGTAAAGCTACAGAGTACGAGTTACATCACTAACTGAGAAACTTTGTAGACTTCACCCCAAAGGTGGAAATGTACTGTGTGAAATTGTACCCTGTTGTCTGTTCCATTAACCTGGATACCAATGGTTGACCTGGTTTATGTAACTGCTGTCCCTTTGATATGCTGGGGGTTTAAAAGGGAGAGGATTGTGGGTATAAAGGGTGAGGATTGTGGGTGTAAAGGGAGAGGATTGTGGGTGTAAAGAGAGAGGATTGTGAGTGTAAAGGGAGAGGATTGTGGGTGTAAAGGGAGAGGATTGTGGGTGTAAAGAGAGAGGATTGTGAGTGTAAAGGGAGAGGATTGTGGGTATAAACGGAGAGGATTGTGGGTGTAAAGGGAGAGGATTGTGGGTGTAAAGGGAGAGGATTGTGGGTGTAAATGGAGAGGATTGTGGGTGTAAAGAGAGAGGATTGTGGGTGTAAAGGGAGAGGATTGTGGGTGTAAAGGGAGAGGATTGTGGGTCTAAACGTAGAGGATTGTGGGTCTAAACGGAGAGGATTGTGGGTGTAAAGGGAGAGGATTGTGGGTGTAAAGAGAGAGTATTGTGAGTGTAAAGGGAGAGGATTGTGGGTCTAAACGTAGAGGATTGTGGGTCTAAACGGATAGGATTGTGGGTATAAAGGGAGAGGATTGTGGGTATAAAGGGAGAGGATTGTGGGTGTAAATGGAGAGGATTGTGGGTGTAAAGAGAGAGGATTGTGGGTGTAAAGGGAGAGGATTGTGGGTGTAAAGGGAGAGGATTGTGGGTCTAAACGTAGAGGATTGTGGGTCTAAACGGAGAGGATTGTGGGTGTAAAGGGAGAGGATTGTGGGTGTAAAGAGAGAGTATTGTGAGTGTAAAGGGAGAGGATTGTGGGTCTAAACGTAGAGGATTGTGGGTCTAAACGGATAGGATTGTGGGTATAAAGGGAGAGGATTGTGGGTATAAAGGGAGAGGATTGTGGGTGTAAATGGAGAGGATTGTGGGTGTAAAGAGAGAGGATTGTGGGTGTAAAGGGAGAGGATTGTGGGTGTAAAGGGAGAGGATTGTGGGTCTAAACGTAGAGGATTGTGGGTCTAAACGGAGAGGATTGTGGGTGTAAAGGGAGAGGATTGTGGGTGTAAAGAGAGAGTATTGTGAGTGTAAAGGGAGAGGATTGTGGGTCTAAACGTAGAGGATTGTGGGTCTAAACGGATAGGATTGTGGGTATAAAGGGAGAGGATTGTGGGTATAAAGGGAGAGGATTGTGGGTGTAAAGGGAGAGGATTGTGGGTCTAAACGGAGAGGATTGTGGGTATAAAGGGAGAGGATTGTGGGTGTAAAGGGAGAGGATTGTGGGTATAAAGGGAGAGGATTGTGGGTATAAAGGGAGAGGATTGTGGGTCTAAACGGAGAGGATTGTGGGTATAAAGCGAGGATTGTGGGTATAAAGGGAGAGGATTGTGGGTCTAAACGGAGAGGATTGTGGGTCTAAACGGAGAGGATTGTGGGTATAAAGGGAGATGATTGTGGGTGTAAAGGGAGAGGATTGTGGGTGTAAAGGGAGAGGATTGTGGGTCTAAACGGAGAGGATTGTGGGTATAAAGGGAGAGGATTGTGGGTATAAAGGGAGAGGATTGTGGGTCTAAACGGAGAGGATTGTGGGTATAAAGGGAGAGGATTGTGGGTATAAAGGGAGAGGATTGTGGGTCTAAACGGAGAGGATTGTGGGTCTAAACGGAGAGGATTGTGGGTCTAAACGGATAGGATTGTGGGTATAAAGGGAGAGGATTGTGGGTATAAAGGGAGAGGATTGTGGGTGTAAAGGGAGAGGATTGTGGGTCTAAACGGAGAGGATTGTGGGTATAAAGGGAGAGGATTGTGGGTGTAAAGGGAGAGGATTGTGGGTATAAAGGGAGAGGATTGTGGGTCTAAACGGAGAGGATTGTGGGTATAAAGGGAGATGATTGTGGGTGTAAAGGGAGAGGATTGTGGGTGTAAAGGGAGAGGATTGTGGGTCTAAACGGAGAGGATTGTGGGTATAAAGGGAGAGGATTGTGGGTCTAAACGGAGAGGATTGTGGGTATAAAGGGAGAGGATTGTGGGTCTAAACGGAGAGGATTGTGGGTCTAAACGGAGAGGATTGTGGGTCTAAACGGAGAGGATTGTGGGTATAAAGGGAGAGGATTGTGGATTTTTCCTTTCTTCGTTCTTGCACCATAAGGCAACCTGCACTGGTTGCCATGTCAGGTTCCATTGGGTCTTATCTTGTGTTGATTTAGAATAGTTCTAGTGTTTAATATTTTGTTGGTTGCTGAATAAATCAAGTTAATTGTGTCATCCTTGGTTATAACTATACTGGGGCAGGTGAACTCACACAGGTAGGAGATACTCACACAGGTAGGGGATACTCACACAGGTAGGAGATACTCACACAGGTAGGAGATACACAGGCAGGGGATACTCACACAGGTAGGAGATACTCACACAGGTAGAGGATACTCACACAGGTAAGCGATACTCACACAGGTAGGGGATACTCACACAGGTACGAGATACTCACACAGGTAAGGGATACTCACACAGGGGATACTCACACAGGTAGGGGATACTCACATGGGTAGGAGACACTCACATAGGTAGGAAATACTCACACAGGTAAGGGATACTCACACAGGTAGGGGATACTCACATAGGTACGAGATACTCACACAGGTAAGGGATACTCACACAGGGGATACTCACACAAGTAGGGGATACTCACACGGGTAGGAGACACTCACATAGGTAGGCAATACTCACACAGGTAAGGGATACTCACACAGGTAGGGTATACTCACACAGATAGGAGATACTCACACAGGTAGGGGATACTCACACAGGTAGGAGATACTCACACAGGTAAGGGATACTCACACAGGTAAGGGATACTCACACAGGTAGGGGATACTCACACAGGTATGAGATACTCACACAGGTAAGGGATACTCACACAGTTAGGGGATACTCACACAGGTAGGGGATACTCACACAGGTAGGAGACACTAACACAGGTAGGAAATACTCACACAGGTAAGGGATACTCACACAGTTAGGGGATACTCACACAGGTAGGAGATACTCACACAGGTAGGGGATACTCACACAGGTAAGGGATACTCACACAGGTAGGAGTTACACAGGTAAGGGATACTCACACAGGTAGGGGATAATCACACAGGTAAGGGATACTCACACAGGTAGATGGCTTTGTAAGGCGTGCACAAATGTGGGAGAAGTGCTTCAAACTCTCTTCTGTCTAGTGTGGCAGCTTGGAGGTGGTGTTGGTGTGGGTGGAGCGGCGGCTCTTTGCCAAAGGTGGAGAATGACTGATGACAGTCGCCCAGTGACACCTCACCCTCAAATACCTCAGAGTCTGGCACCGCATCCATCCCAGGCACGTGCAGGTTGCTGCGGTAATCGGCACCCTGGCGACCGTCGCTAGGCACAAAGGAGGGCATCCAACAGCGATCAGAGTGACCCAGGGCCTTACACTCGTCTGTACAGTTAGAGAAGAGATCTACACACACACACACACACACACACACACACACACACACACACACACACCCAGAGTAAGAAAACATTGATACCTGTGTTTGTGTTTGAGGTTCTTTTTTGTATATATAGTGTGTGTGTGTGTGTGTGTGTGTGTGTGTGTGTGTGTGTGTGTGTGTGTGTGTGTGTGTGTGTGTATTTAGGGTAATCATGTACATACGTATTTCATATTTCACTACCTATAGTAACTGGAGATGCTCATTTGATGACCCATGACAATTAAATATACAATAAACATATGTATAAATATATGATGAATATATGTATAAATCCTGATGAAATGTAATATTGCTTATTCAGTTTGATATTATTTACAGTGTAGGAAATTATATTCTTATATTCTGCTTTCATATGTGAAAATGTTGAATCACCTTTATGAAAATGAAAGCATACACATTTATACAAACACAAACATGAACAATCTCACACTTTCTCTCAGTTTTGTTCTTGTTTCTCAAGAGTGTACCATGAGTTTGCGATTAAACCAAGGCCCTGCCCACAGAGACCCTCCCACTGAGGCCCCGCCCACACAGACCCTCCCACTGAGGCCCTGCCCACAGAGACCTTCCCACTGAGGCCCCGCCCACAGAGACCCTCCCACTGAGACCCTGCCCACAGAGACCCTCCCACAGAGGCCCCGCCCACAGAGACCCTCCCATTGAGGTCCTGCCCACAGAGACCCTCCCACAGAGACCCTGCCCACAGAGACCCTCCCACAGAGGCCCCGCCCACAGAGACCCTCCCATTGAGGTCCTGCCCACTGAGGCCCTGCCCACAGAGACCCTCCCACAGAGGCCCTGCCCACTGAGGCCCTGCTCACAGAGACCCTCCCACACAGACCCTCCCACTGAGGCCCTGCCCACAGAGACCCTCCCACTGAGACCCTGCCCACAGAGACCCTCCCACTGAGACCCTGCCCACAGAGACCCTCCCACAGAGGCCCCGCCCACAGAGACCCTCCCATTGAGGTCCTGCCCACTGAGGCCCTGCCCACAGAGACCCTCCCACACAGACCCTCCCACTGAGGCCCCTCCCTCCGAGGCCCCTCCCACTGAGGTCCCACCCTTGCAGATTGGCCATGGATTTCCCACCTTTATCCCTCTGAGGTCTCAGAAATGAAGGACACACGTCCAGAGGTTCGGTTGGTCCAGACGCTCTTATCCAGTTTATAGTGCTTCTACTTTGATTCTAGGATTTCAACCTTTACAGACATTTTCTTGTCAGCAGCGTTTATTTGGAGACTCTGAACCACTTATTGCTTTTAATAGCAGAATAAAGCAACAAACCAGAAACCTGAAAAGCCAAATGAAGAAGTGAAGCAGATCCAGTTATCTGCCCCAATATTAGCCCCGCCCCAATATTAGCCCCGCCCCAATGTTAGCCCTGCCTCAAAATATCAGCCCCACCCCAATGTTAGTTCTGCCTCAACATTAACCTCACCTTAGCCCCGCCTCACTGTTAGCCCCGCCCCACTGTCAAGCCTGCACAGTAGGTTTTGTTCCAATATTTATGTGTGTGTGTGTGTGTGTGTGTGTGTGTGTGTATATGTGTGTGTGTGTGTGTGTGTGTGTGTGTGTGTGTGTGTGTGTGTGTGTGTGTGTGTGTGTGTGTGCGCTGTAGATGTTCATTGGTAATCCTTAGAGTAGCCCTACACACAGACTGGTCAACTCAGACTAGTCAGCACACACACGTTGGGTTTCTGCTTTAGAAGAGGATTATCGTATCTCGTCACCTGCAGACAAGCGCAAGACGAGACTCTGATCCTAGCAGGAGCCCCAGGAAGGAAGAGTTAGGCCTTTAGTCACCAAACATACCCACCATCACCATTAGCAGAGAACGTCTGAAATAACCTCATTAATCAAATCAAATTATTATGGTTTTAACAAATGCTAAAAATGTTTAAGTATCTGGGAGAGACACTGAGAGAGACAGACAGAGAAGAGGAGAGAGAAGAGGAGAGAGAACGAGAGAGGAGAGGAGAGAGAAGAGAAGAGGAGAGGAGAGAAAAGGAGAGAGGAGAGGAGAGAGAAGGAGAGAGGAGGCTTAGATTAGACTGTAGTAAACGGGCCATGAAGAACTCAAGTAACATGTTCGGTTACTGAGCCTAAGAGAAGGGAGAAGGAGATGAGAGACAAAAGTGAGAGAGAGAGAGAGAGAGAGAGAGAGAGAGAGAGAGAGAGAGAGAGAGAGAGAGAGAGAGAGAGAGAGAGAGAGAGAGAGAGAAAGAGAAAGAGAGAAAGAGTGGCATATTCCTTGAGTTCAAATGTCTCCCTGATGAGGAGAACATAAAGAGTTCATCACACTGGCAGGGCAGTATGTCCACTCATCTACAGTGTGAGGGACATGAGGGACAGGGAGACACCATATAACACATCAGAGATACAGAACTTTGTATTATTGTTATTGCTGTTATCGTTATTATGATTGTTTGTATTATTATTATTATAATTGTTGTGACTTTTATAATGTTTACTACTACTATTGTTATGAAGAATGTTATTATTGTAGTTGTTATTGTTGTTACTATTGTTTGTTATTTTTATTATTATTATTATTTTTATTATTATTATCAGTTATAGAGGTAATGGTGGAAATAATTATGGTAATAGAGGTATTGTAATTATAATATTGTTGGTATTACTACTACTGGTAGCAGTTGTATTCTTTGATAAACAATATTTATAATAAAGCACTACTGAATTTAATTACATTTAGACAGACAAAGAGAGAGAGAGAAAATGATCACATTAGGGATTCTGTTCATTTTAATAATGTGTACAAAAAAAGTTTTTTAATTGAATGGAAAAGCCCAAAGTTCATAAATATCCCATATATCACAAAACAAAAAATAATAAAAGCTAGAATATTGCTAAAGCAGAAATCCTGCTCCACCCAATCAGACGAAGGCAACCAGCAGTCATGCACATGACTGAACCTCACAGCTCCACTTTAGTGAAGCAGCGCATATGAGGATGGGAATATAACACCACAGGACATCAGAACATCTCTAGCCAGAGATCTAGAACAGATCAGAACATCTCTAGCCAACAGATCTAGAACAAATCAGAACATCTCTATCCAACAGATCTAGAACAGATCAGAACATCTCTATCCAACAGATCTAGAACAGATCGGAACATCTCTATCCAACAGATCTAGAACAAATCAGAACGTCTCTAGCCAACAGATCTAGAACAAATCAGAACGTCTCTAGCCAACAGATCTAGAACAGATCAGAACATCTCTATCCAACAGATCTAGAACAAATCAGAACGTCTCTAGCCAACAGATCTAGAACTCTAACTTAAGTTAATGTTTTGCTCACAAAACATGCAGCTCATTCTATTACTGAAGTCTGGTATACAGAATGCCTGAAATTCAGCATTCTTGCTCTTCAGAAGAAGGACCAACTGAGAGATAAAGTCATTCTTCAGACATTTTTGGTGTAAACATCCAGAGCAGCGTTTGGTCAGATATTCTGAGTTAGTCAGTAGGTGCAGCACGAGGAGATGAAGTGAAAGGTGAATCACAAGGTGTTTGTTTTGACATGTACTGTTTGTGATCCAGTGACATGCCAAAATCATACTAAATAACAGAAAGCAGTCAGTTCACTCCAGAAGGATAACAGACATCTGTACAAGCTCAGCCTGGTACCTGGTGCCTGGTACCTGATCAAGGTATAGCAACGTTTATTCACATAACTGTAGCAGATAGAAATCAGTCTGTTTGAGGGGAGGGAGGGAGAGAGAGAGAGAGAGAGAGAGAGAGAGAGAGAGAGAGAGAGAGAGAGAGAGAATGACAGAGGGGGGCAGGTGAGAGACACAAATATGACAGACTAGAGAAAAATGGGTTTGATATTTAAAGAGAATAAGAGAATGAGATCAGACACTGAAAGGTCAACAGATTGTTCCTTTCCTACTAATCACAGTGAGACATTCAAGAATCGGCTTGTTTCATGAAATTAAATGTTTGATGTGTTTAAAATATTAGATCAATATTTATGTTTGTATCTGGCACTGCCTTGTCTCTAAAACAGCGCACTGGGAATTTATAACACTGAACGGCTTCACAATGAAGTCTACAGCAATGCTCCAGCAATCTATTTCAAGGAGGAATAATATGCCTCAATAGCACCATATAAACTCTAAGAATGTGTGTGTGTATGTTTGTGTGTGTGTGCGTTGGTGTGTGTGTGTGTGTGTGTGTATGTGTGTGTGAGAGTGTGTGTGTATGTGTGTGTGTGTGAGAGAGAGAGAGAGTGTGTGTATGTGTGTGTGTGTGTGTGTGTGTGAGAGAGAGAGAGTGTGTGTATGTGTGTGTGTGTGTGAGAGAGAGAGAGAGTGTGTGTGTATGTGTGTGTGTGTGTGTGTGTGTGTATGTTTGTGTGTGTGTGTGTGTGTGTGTGTGTGTGTGTGTGTGTGTGTGTGTGTGTGTGTGTGTGTGTGTGTATGTGTGTGTGCGTGTGTGTGTGAGAGTGGAGAGTGTGTGTGTGTGTGTGTGTGTATGAGAGAGTGTGTGTATGTGTGTGTGTGTGTGTATGTTTGTGTGTGTGTGTGTGTGTGTGTGTGTGTGTGTGTGTGTGTGTGTGTGTGTGTGTGTGTGTGTGTGTGTGTGTGTGTGTGTGTGTGTGTGTGTGTGTGGACATATGCGCACTCAGCGAAAGAAATGATCCGTTATAACATCTCGTTGGTTCGCGTCGTGCTCTGCTGGGCTCCAGACAGAAGCGCAGAGCGCGGGTGAGGTAATAACCTTCATTCGCTAATTGGTATGCACAGGTCTAGAAGTAAATGACGGATCGTTGATCTGTATCTGCGAGCTGCGTGAACTGCAGTCCAAATGACCTGTTTGAATATTTGGATACTTCGTAGCGTTTTGGCGGCACAAAAGAAACGTCAGAGTGGATAGAAAATCACTACATACGGTTTACAGCCTATATGTCACCTGCCAGATTTGCACTGCAAAGAAACATCGATTATACGTAAAGCAAATGTAAATCGCGAATGAGGAGACCCTCTACCGTCCGCGAGACGCTTCTAGGCGGTGCCGCCGCTGAGCTCGAGCTGATGGCCTTAATGAAGAGCTCGTGCCTATCTCGGGGATTTAAACCATGAAATGCGCTTTAGCATTTAACAAAATGAAATTTCTGATCTAAGCCTCTGGGAGAAAATCAGGTGGTAGTGTAAAACAAATCCGTACGGATACACAAACAACTTCGCAAACTCATTAAAATGAATGATGCAGACACCTCTAAACATTCTCCGAGACAAACGCGCGTGCCAAAACGCACTTTCAATTATCTTAATTAAACAAGTTCCTCCGCGCTAAAACAATTAATTCTACGGAAGGAAACACGCGCATAATTGCTGAGAAAAATTGTGTATTCTGTAACGACACGAAGGTATTCGAGAAAGGAGAAACAAAATGAACGCTT
>NC_135221.1:1402500-1407500 GCF_052324685.1 Brachyhypopomus gauderio | reverse complement strand
TTGCGCGCGGCGCGCGCCTGTCGGCCACAGCAGCCCGCTCCGCCGCACGCGCCGCACCCCAGGACGCAGCAGTCGCTCGCGAGGCACGTCGTGTAGATATTGAGTTTTTTGTCCTTCTGACAGCGCACGGCCAGCACGATCATGGCGAGCAGGAAGATGAAGGACACGGAGCCGAGGGCGATAATGAGGATGAGCGTGAGGTCCAGAGACGTGTCTTTGGCCTTGGCCGTCGCGCGCTCTCCGCCGTGACCCTCCAGCAGGCTGTCCACGAGCGTGACCTGCACCACGGCGCTGCACGACATGGGGGGCTGCCCGTGGTCTCGCACCTCCACCAGCAGCTCGTACAGCTGCTGCGGGTCGCGTTTGGCGGACACGCGGCGTGC
Source organism: Brachyhypopomus gauderio (assembly GCF_052324685.1). Lineage (NCBI taxonomy): Eukaryota > Metazoa > Chordata > Actinopteri > Gymnotiformes > Hypopomidae > Brachyhypopomus > Brachyhypopomus gauderio. The sequence continues at coordinate 1,407,117 of NC_135221.1, read as the reverse complement.
GGTGCGCAGCTCACCGGTGCGCCAGTCCATGCGGAACACGCCGTGCTCGTTGCCCGTCTGTATGCTGTAGGACAGACGCGCGTTCTCGCCGTCATCGGCGTCCGTGGCCACGATGCGGGTCACCAGATATCCAGGTTCGGCTGTGCGCGGAAGAGGCTCCCTCGCGGTGCCGTTTTTACCGAGGGGAGAGATCACGGAAGGCGGATTGTCGTTTTGGTCCACGATGATGACGTTGACCGTGGCGTTGGACCACAGCTCGGGGCTCCCCGAGTCTCGCGCTTGCACCATGAAGCTGAAGTCCTTCAGCTGCTCGTAATCGAAAGATCTGAGCGCGTACAGGTAGCCGTTCTCCGAGTTTATGGACACGTAGGTGACCACGGACATACCCTGGATCTCACACTCCACTATGGAGTAAGTTATATACGCGTTGTGTCCTAGGTCAGGGTCCAGCGCGCTCACGGCGTAGATATAAGCGCCGGGAACGTTGTTCTCGGTCACGTACACGTCGTAAACGGGCTGTGTGAACGTCGGCGCGTTGTCGTTCTCGTCGGACACGTGAACTTTAATTGATTTACTAGTGGCGAGAGATGGAACACCTTTATCCCGGGCTACCACCGTCACCGTGTACGCCTCGGTGCTCTCTCGGTTCAGAGGGCCATCCGTCACTATTGTGTAGTAGTTTCTAAAAGAGGTTTTGAGTTTGAAAGGGACATCACCGAGTATTTCCACGTGAGTCTGTCCGTTGTCTTCTGCGTCTTTGTCCGTCACGCTGAGCAGCGCGGTGACGGTGCCCGGGGCTGCGCTCTCGCTCACGGACTCGGTAACGGTGCTGAATGTGATTTCAGGTGCGTTGTCATTCACGTCCGTCACTTTTACTAAGACTTTACAATGCGCGGGCACGGCGTTTGGTCCCAGGTCCTTCGCTTGCACGTAGATCTGGTACAGGCTGCTCTCCTCGAAGTCCACTTCGCCTCTGACCTCGATGCGCCCCGTCCTGGCGTCGATGTCGAACAGCTCCTTCACCCTGTTGGAGATGTGGTTGCTGAATGAATATATGATCTCCCCGTTCGGCCCCTCGTCCAGGTCAGTGGCGTTTAACTGGATCACCAGCGTGCCCACGGGCGCGTTCTCAGACAGGCTCACCGTGTACACGGGCTGATCAAACACGGGCACATTATCGTTGGAGTCCAGCACCCTGACCACGAGCAGCGCTGTCCCGGTCCTCGGGGGCTGCCCGCCGTCCACCGCTGTAAGCACATAACGGTGAACGGCCTGCTGCTCGCGGTCCAGCGGCTTCTCCAGCACCAGCTCGGCGAATTTGTTACCGTCTGTCTGTGTCTGAACGTCCAAGAAAAAGTAGTTGTTCGTGGTTATTTCGTAAGTGCGCAGCGCGTTACTGCCGACGTCCGGATCGAAGGCAGTCTCGAGAGGAAAGCGCGTTCCGGGTGTCGCGCTCTCCGATATTTCCACGGTGATGTCGGTCTCTGGAAAACTAGGAGGGTTATCATTGATATCCACAATCTCTATCTCCACGCGGAACAGTTCGAGCGGGTTCTCCAGGAACACCTCCAGATGCAACAGACAGCTGCCACTCTGTTTACAAACGCGCTCACGGTCGATTCTCTCGTTAACGAAGAGCACCCCGTTTTCCAGGTTCAGCTCCAGATATGGAGTCCGTGAGCTCGGCACAGTCTGAAACCGACGGGATGAAAGTTTCGTGAGATCCAGTCCCAAATCCTCAGCGATATTCCCCACGAACGTGCCGTGTTCCGCTTCCTCCGGTACGGAGTAACGTATCTGAGAAACGACCCCATCCACGAGACACAGCAGGAGCCAAAACACAACCATCTCCACTCCGGGAAGGGGACAGTTATTCCAGGATCATCCCTCTCTCCCAGCACCAAGGCGCGCGCGCGTTAGGGCAGGCGGTCAGAGCACAAACACGCCGCTCGTGCATCGGTCACCGCGCACCGACCCGCGTCTCGCGCAGCGCTGATCAAAGGAGCCCGGGCGAAGATCCGACTCACGCGCACATCCCTATTACGGAAAATACTTCATTAACCTAAAGGGTCTTATTTCGATAAGATGATTTAAAAACATAATCCACAGAGCGAGAGCCATCCGCTTGCGTGTAGCTGCGTCGTCTTTTATTCGTCTGTTCTTCTCTTTTCTAAAGTCCTCGTGCTTCACGCGCTCTGGCGCGGTCGCGACGCTGTACTGACGGATCGGTGCGCAGCTGTTTGGTTTTACCGAACCACCTTCCCGTCGGCAGCCAATCAGATCACGAGACTTCAACTGAGCTCAATGTTCATTCGGCGTGCTAAATGTCAGTCATGCCCGCCCCGTGGACACAAAGGCCCGCCCCCTGGAGCCGCAGCGCTTCTGATCATTGGATTGAATGGCTGATAAAAGAGAGAAAGAGTGAAAGACCAAGGAACACACGGAGAGAAAGAGAGAGAGAAAGAGGATAAAGAGCGAGGTAGATAGAGAGAGAGAAGAGAAAGAGGGAGAGAGAGAGATAGAGAGAGAAAGACAGAGATTTTGTGATTTGGGATAATCAATGTTTTCTTAACGACCGACGCTGAACTCTCACCAATACGTTAACACATTAAAATATCGGTCAATAACTTTTATTGATTTACTTTCTTATTTTCCGTCATATGGCACAACTTAAGAGTTCTGCAGGAATGGCATCTAACACCTGTGAGTGTTGTAACTTGTTGAAATACACGTTCCTTAAATAAAACGGATTGTTAATTAATTTTTTTGAACATGTTCTGCTCATGGCCTGTATTATTAACGGTTCCCCGCATGTGCGTGTTTCTAGTACTGTTCTTCTCGCTATCTGTTGTTTCCCTCGTCCCTCGAGCTGTCAGAAGGACCTCAGTGAAGTCTTACACCAGCGGCGTTTCTCACTGCTCTATTATTAATATAAGATTATTCTCTTACCCTGTGACTACACGGAAGACGTTTACTCTGCTGTGCTTACCGGTTAAATATCACGGGGGTTCAGGTGTCACGTCCCGTGATTACCGAGAAATGTCTCGTCACCTGTAACGTTTCGGTGCTGTGCTATGACTAACCTATAACGGAGGCGAATTCAGCCCGGTTACCCACCTCAGATCTACACTCCTTTAACGGATTAATTCTTGTTACCGAAGTCAGATCTACACTCCTCTAACGGATGAGTTGCGTGTAACGCCGAACACCGACATGAATCACCGAATCATTACGCAGGCAGAGCAGCAGGTCCAGTCAACTGTTTACAGCATTTAAGTCAAAACGCGGTGAATTCATCCGTATTCAACAGATTACATTTCTTCAGCAGGCTCTCGATATAAGGCACCTACACGTAGAGATGCAGTGATGCTCAGAGGGTTAAACTCACCGGGGAAGCGCAGTGGTGCGCGCCACAGTGCGAGGAGCGCGCGCTCACGAGCACTCGCAGCTCCCTCTAGCGCGCGGCCGCGGTACCACCGCTTTTGTTTCCGTGCCAAACGGCTGGATTGATGGTTGCGTCGAGTTTCCCCTGAAGAAACTCGCGTTTGGAAGAGCGGACGAAACGTCTCTGTGCCAAAGCGAATCTTAATATACCATCGGACTGTAAACATGGATCACCTCCAAAAAGAGGTTTTCTAAATGAAGTTCCTCCGAGCCACTGGCGCACTTCATGCTTTCATTCATACGAGCTGCCAAAGCCACAGAGAAGCTTCAAGCTTTCATGAATATTTCAAGATTTATACTGATACTGATTTGAGTATTATTGAGTATGTATCTTCTGCCCTCTCCTGCTGTATATATAAAGCAGACACATATATAAGAAATACTTTGTGGTATCACTATGTGGGTAATCTGCAGTTGGCCAAACAGACCAAACTGATTTATGACGCTGGAGTTAGAAGTGTGGATCTTTAATTCTTCAGCGTTTTTGCTCGTTTTGATGTCAGATAGGTCAGACCTCCGAGACACATGGGGGTGATCACATGAGGGTTATTACATGAGGGTTATTACATGAGGGTTATCACAGGGGGGTTATCACATGGGAGTTATCACAGGGGGGTTATCACAGGGGGGTTATCACATGGGAGTTATCACAGGGGGGTTATCACAGGGGGGTTATCACATGAGGGTTATCACAGGGGGGTTAAATTATGTATTTGTGTGCTGTAGTGATAATTGCATGACAGTCGCCTGCTCTGCGCTCACATGCGCCTCTGTGAAGCTACGTGGTTCAGCCAATCACACTGGGTCCTCAGCGAGGTTTCAGCCAATCACGCTGGGTCCTCAGCGAGGTTTCAGCCAATCACGCTGGGTCCTCATCAAGGTTTCAGCATCGCAGAGACAGATCTACACCAAACAGGGGCTTTCCCTCTCACAGGTGCCAAAAGAACACAAACTGAGATAACACAAGATGTCTGTTCTCACTTCTTCATATCTGAGGACCATGTGTGGCTTCTGTGCGCATTTGTGTGTTTGTGCATCTGTCTACAGTTTGTCTGTCTTTGTCTCTTCACTGTGTTCTTTCTTCATGGTCCTGGAAACACCCTCATGAACTGTGTGTGTGTGTGTGTGTGTGTGTGTGTGTGTGTGTGTGTGTGTGTGTGTGTGTGTGTGCGT
>NC_135221.1:1395000-1397500 GCF_052324685.1 Brachyhypopomus gauderio | reverse complement strand
AACAAAAAACAGTAAGAAAAGCATAGCAGAGAATGTCACCATGGTAGCTGCAGCACCAAAGAAAGGGCAAATGTGACTGTCCACGGACGTAATTTGGGGGGGGACGGGGGGGACATGTCCCCCCACTTTTTCAAAAGCCAATTTTGGTCCCCCCCCCCAGTTTTTACGGTTAAAACCAAATATTTAAATAGCGACGAATCCATGCCCCCCCCCCCCCACTTTTTAACAGTTAAAAAACAAATATTTAAATAGCGACGAATCTAGCACTAGGACCATGCAGAAAACGACCGCTCCGAGCTCCGCTCCGGTAACACTTTACATTTACATTTACAATTTACATTCGTAACACTAACCCTAACCCCCCCCCCCCCCCCCCCCCTCCCTCTTTTTCCTGCCCCACCCTCTCACCCTCTCTCTCTCTCTTTCTCTCTCTCACTCTCTCTCTCTCTCTCCATCTCTCTCTCCTTCCCTCCATCTCTTTCCCTTTCTGTTTTCCTCTCTTTCTCTGTCTCAACTATTTTGTTGTGTACCTCTCATTGCTCATTCTACTGCAGGTTCACTCTCCGTCACACTCTGCCCCCCCCCCCCCCCCCCCCACACACACGTACACACTCACACACACACACACACAAACAAACAAACACACAAAAACAAACAAACACACATGCACACGCACACGGCGCACAAACTCACGCACGCACGCACACACACACACACACACACACACACACACTCACACACACACACACATGCACACATACATACACACACACACACACACACACACATGAACACACACACACACATGAACACACACACACATATATGCCCTAATTATGTAATGTACTGCCACCTAACTATGAATTTATTTTAATTACCCCTTTACTTAATTAATTACATTAATAATTAATTCAAATATAGTTTTAGGATTAATTATTGTTGTATTCATTATAATTATCCCTGTTAATTAAGTGAATAAATCCTCATTTCTCAGTGCAGATACAGTGCAGGGAGAATTATGAACTTTTGTTTACCACAAAGGGCTTGTGTGTGTGTGTGTGTGTGTGTGTGTGTGTGTGTGTGTGTGTGTGTGTGTGTGTGTGTGTGTACATGTGTGTGTGCGTGCATGTATGTGTTTGCCGTGCGTGCGTGCATGTGTGCGTGTGTTTGTGTGCGTGCATGCGTGCGTGTTTGTGTGCGTGTGTGTTTGTGTGCATGCGTGTTTGTGTGTGTGCGTGTGCGTACGTGTGTGTGTGTGTGTGTTCAGATCCAGACACTCAAATTTTGTGATTAGCCATTAATACTGTAATTAATATGGTTATTCTATATTCTATTCAATTAAGACTTGGGCAGTAAATTGCAGCTTGTGTGTGATCTACATAGAGAACATTACTCACTTATATACTGTAGAATGAGTCTGAACCTCCTCTGATACTAACACACAAAGAGAAGGAACTTAATACTAACACTACACTTAACCCTAACCCTAAACATTTGCTTCTAAGCCTAACATTAACACTACACCTCACCTTAACCCTAATGTTAAACAGTAATACTATACCTAACCCTGACAGTAACATTACACCCAACCCTAACACTAAAGCTACACTTAACCAAACCTTAACCCTAAATGGGATAGGATGTCTGGTAGATGACTTCAGATAGAGAATGTTTGATAGATATCTGATAGAGGATGTCTGATAGATATCTGAAAAAGGATGTCTGATATATATCTGATAGAGAATGTTTGATAGAAATCCAATAGAAGATGTGTGATAGATAACTAATAGAGGATGTCTGATAGATATCTGATAGAGGATGTCTGATTGAGGATGTCTTTGTGCATGTTCACAATCTGGGACTGTCTCTCTTTCTCGCTCACACACACACTCTCTCACACATTCTGTTTTTCTCTCACAGACACTGTTTCTCACTACGACTCCCTGTCTTTGACTCTGAGACAGATGTGAACCGTATCAAAACCCACCTTGACTTTAATGACACGTATGACAATCACTGTGTCTTCCACGACGAGACACACAACTGTAATGAGCTGTGAGTTTAATGAGGACGTGACAGTCACCCTGTGTGTGTGTGTGTGTGTGTGTGTGTGTGTGTGTGTGTGTGTTCAATAGTCTCATCAGTGTGTCAGTCCCAAGGGCTACAGCAGTAATGCTTTTTTTAACCTCACGCCATAATAAGGAACACGCGCTTAATTAATTTAATAAGGTCAGAAATTATTACCTCCATACCAGGGATTTCATCATTCAGGGCACCTCTTTAATATATTTTATTTTTTAATTGTAAAATTATTTTTAAAGGTTTTTCCCTGAAGAGGCTCTCCAGGCACAGAGGGAGAGCTGCAAATGAAGGTGGTTCACACACACACACACACACACACACACACACACACACACACACACACACGTACACATACACACGTAGACATACACACGCACACACGCATACACATACACACACTCACACACACACACCCACA
>NC_135221.1:1382500-1387500 GCF_052324685.1 Brachyhypopomus gauderio | reverse complement strand
AGGGAGTGTTGTGGAGTGTTAGGGGGAGTTGTGGAGTGTTAGGAAGTGTTGTTGAGTGTTGTGGAGTGTTAGGGAGTGTTAAGGAGTGTTGTGGAGTACTGTGGAATGTTAGTGAGTGTTGTGGAGTGTTAGGTAGTATTGTGGAATGTTAGGGAGTGTTGGGGAGTGTTAGAAAGTGTTATGGAGTGTTAGGAGTGTTGTGGAGTGTTGTGGAGTGTTAGGGAGTGATATGGAGTGTTGTGGAGTGTTAGGGAGTGATGTGAAGTGTTAGGGAGAGCTGTGAAGTGTTAGGGAGTGTTGATGAGTGTTAGGGAGTGCTGTGGAGTGTTGTGGAGTGTTAGGGGGTGTTGTGGAGTGTTAGGGGGTGTTAGGGAGTGTTGTGGAGTACTGTGGAATGTTAGTGAGTGTTGTGGAGTGTTAGGGAGTGTTGTTGAGTGTTGTGGAGTGTTAGGTAGTATTGTGGAATGTTAGGGAGTGTTGGGAAGTGTTATGGAGTGTTAGGGAGTGTTAGGAGTGTTGTGGAGTGTTAGGGAGTGATGTGAAGTGTTAGGGAGAGCTGTGAAGTGTTAGGGAGTGTTGTGGAGTGTTAGGGAGTGCTGTGGAGTGTTGTGGAGTGTTAGGGGGTGTTGTGGAGTGTTAGGAAGTGTTGTTGAGTGTCGTGGAGTGTTAGGGATTGTTAGGGAGTGTTGTGGAGTACTGTGGAATGTTAGTGAGTGTTGGTGAGTGTTGTGGAGTGTTAGGGAGTGTTGTAGAGTGTTAGGGAGTGTTGTAGAGTGTTGTAGAGTGTTGTGGAGTGTTAGAGAGTGTTATGAAGTGTGGAGTGTTAGGGGGTGTTAGGGAGTTTTGTGGAGTGTTGTGGAATATTAGGGAGTGTTAGGGAGTGTTGTTGAGAGTTGTGGAGTGTTAGGAAGTGTTATGAAGTGTTGTGGAGTGTTGTAGATTGTTGTGGAGCATTGTGGAGTGTTAGGGAGTGTTAGGAAGTGTTATGAAGTGTTGTAGAGTGTTATGAAGTGTTTTGGAGTGTTAGGGAGTGTTGTTGAGTGTTGTGGAGTGTTAGGGGGTGTTAAGGAGTTTTGTGGAGTGTTGTGGAATGTTAGGGAGTGTTAGGGAGTGTTATGGAGTGTTGTTGAGAGTTGTGGAGTGTTAGGGAGTGTAATGGTGTGTTGGAGTGTTAGGGAGTGTTGTGGAGTGTAATGGAGTGTTAGGGAGTGTTGTTGAATGTTAGGGAGTGTTGTGGAGTGTAATGGAGTGTTAGGGAGTGTTATGGAGTGTTGGAATGTTAGGGAGTGTTGTGGAGTGTTAGGGAGTGTTGTGGAGTGTTGGAATGTTAGAGTTTTGTTGAGTGTTGTAGAGTGTTAGTGAGTGTTGTGGAGTGTTGTGGAGTGTTAGGAAGTGTTGTGGAGTGTAATGGAGTGTAATGGAGTGTTAGCGAGTGTTGTTAAGTGTTGTAGAGTGTTAGGAAGTGTTGTGGAGTGTAATGGAGTGTTGGAGTGTTAGAGAGTGTTGTTGAGTGTTGTAGAGTGTTGTAGAGTGTTAGGGAGTGTTGTGGAGTGTTGGAGCATGTTCTGAAGGGCTCGAGTGGCTTGGTTAGCAGTGTGCCACACTTATTATGTGGCTTACCTGAGACTAAGAAAAGCTACTAAGACTACAAGACATCTATAGGCTGCACTATTGTGCTGTTAGAATAGTGGAGTAGAGTGGAAAGTTACAGTTACCCTGTGGTTACAGTTACCCTGTGGTTACAGTTACCCTGTGGCTACAGGTACCTTGTGGTTATCATTACCCTGTGGTTACAATTACCCTGTGGGTACAGTTACCCTGTGCGTAGTTACCCTGTGGTTATAGTTACCCTGTGGGTACAGTTACCCTGTGGGTACAGTTACCCTGTGCATAGTTACCCTGTGGTTATAGTTACCCTGTGGGTACAGTTACCCTGTGCGTAGTTACCCTGTGGTTATAGTTACCCTGTGGGTACCCTGAGGAGACAAAACAGCAGGACTCAGAAGTGTTTAAGCATCACGCTTTCATCATGTGGATTATGGCCCATGCAGATGTTTACAGCAATGCTCCTCAGCTATAGAAACCATTACTATACAGTTCAAAACAACTATAACACTTATAATAGCCAGTTTCATTGTGTAATGACATTGAAGACTCTTAATGTCTTAAAACCTGTTTGCCAAGGCACAGCAACCTTGCCTGCAAATGATATTCGTATTGTTCTCACCCTTATGAAAGAACTTCATCCACCCATCACCCACCTGTCCTCCACCTGCATCCACCCATCACCCACCTGTCCTCCCCTGTCCCCCACCTGTCCTCCTTCTGAATGTAGAGTAGGTAAAAATGCCAAGTGTTTATATCTCCTGTCCTTTGGCTGTGTGATCTGTTACAGTGACAGTGTTTTTTTGAGTAGCAGAGATGTTAAACCATCACAGCACCTTTCAAAAACGCTTCAAATACACTAAAACAAATGGAGTCCAATGAGACAGAAAGTGCAGCCTACCTCACAACCTCACAGCCTACCTCACAACCTCACAGCCTACATCACAACCTGCCCCACCAAACACTGCGCCTCACCTCAGCCTCACACAGAGGACGGTGACTGGTTTGGGAAGTACAAATCGGTCCAGGAAACTGTGATGAGTCTCTTCCCACTCTGTGCCACAGACGGGATGTGGGGGCTCTGAGCTGCACACCCTACTGCACAGTTAGAAGATGTTGGCTTAGGACCCAGGCGTACTCAACTAAATTTGTCCCCGGTCCAATTTTGGCAGATACCTGTGACCTGAGATCCGGTGCGGCAGGGGTGGCGAACGTAAGTCGTTGAGCGGGAGGGGGGGGCGGGGGGACGGTGCGCGAACGGTGGAGGCGTTTATACTTTCGCGAGCGTAAGTGTTCTCCGAAACGATATGTGGTAGAAACACCCCTCAAAACACGGGAATTAACATTTACCTGACCAATTTTAATGTTGCTATATGTTTCAGGTTTGAAAAGTGCTGGAATTTAGGTTAAAGTACTTTAAAATGCTTGAAATTGTAACTACTTGGTTTCACAACAAATAGCTGTCTGACTGACTAGTTCTCTTGTATTAGGTTAACAAATACGAGCCTCTTGTAATTCCAGGACGAAACATGAGAGAACGTGAAGACGTGAAGATTGGGCGTTTTTTAAATAAACAACCATTAAATAATGTGATAAAAAGCGAATTATTTAGAGTATATGTATAAATATTTAACTTAATTAGGTTTAACGTGCTGGGAAATATTGAAATGGACCTTGAAAGTGACGTACAAGTGCTTTAATTCCACCTTATAAAGGTGTATGAACCCTGAAAACGTGACTTTGTTCATTGCGCTGAAGCGCGGGGCGAAGTTACAAAATTCGAGAGGTGCACGACCTCTCGAACCGACAGCGCGCGAGGCACACGCGCACACGCGGAGCCACAGCGATTACGTCATTTTCGCCGCGTGGACCCTCGCGCCGCTCACGAAGTCAACCAGTCAGGCTTGTTGTTGAGCGGGGGTGGGGGGGGGGGCAACGTTATGGAGTCAAATTAGGGTCTTTAATGGTGACGAAAAAAATAATAATATCACAAATATAAGATTAGCATTTTGCATTTTACGTTCTTAATTTTTTTCTGCAATACTTTCCCTCTTTTGCGTTTCTTTCTTTTCTTTGCGTTTCACATTTTATCTTGCTGCTTTTTTTTTGCAATACTTTCTCCCTTTTGCGTTTCTTTCTTTTGTTTGCGCGTCACTGCATTTCTTTGCGTCTCGCATTTTACGTTCATAATTTTTTTTTGTGCTTCTCTCTTTTCTTTGCTCCGGTTTTACCCTCTGTGTGGGGGCGGGGAAAGAGGCGTGGCCAAGAGCGAAAGGCGTGCTGTGAACGTTCAGCATCAGTTCAACGAGTGGAAGGAAGCTGAACTGACGCTGAACGTTCAGATGCGTTGCAACTGCTGCTGCAACGCATCTGGTGTTAAAGGAAGAGAGAGGTCGGGTGTGTGCGAGGTGGTGGCGCATTTCAGGGCATTGTTTTTATTCGCTCAGGTTTTCAAAAGATCATTTCAAACCGACCTCAGTAAAATGTTAATAATAATAATATATATTTTTTAAACGAAGTTTTAAAAGGGCACTTTCGTTGATAAAGGGCAGAGTTGGTGGTGCTTTAGCACCTGATGTCTATGTCTGCACGCATATACCTGTGGTCCAGCTGGGCGACCGTCTACCATGATACCAGTAACCAAATTGCCACGCTGTGTGACGGTTCAACTGATGACGCTGAACGTTCACAGCACGCCTTTCGCTCTTGGCCACGCCTCTTTCCCCGCCCCCACACAGAGGGTAAAACCGGAGCAAAGAAAAGAGAAGCGCAAAAAAAAATTATGAACGTAAAATGCGAGACGCAAAGAAAAGCAGTGTCAAAGGAAAGAAACGCAAAAGGGAGAAAGTATTGCAAAAAAAAAGCAGCAACATAAAATGTGAAACGCAAAGAAAAGAAAGAAACGCAAAAGAGGGAAAGTATTGCAGAAACAAATTAGGAACGTAAAATGCAAAATGCTAATCTTATATTTGCGATATTATTATTTTTTCGTCACCATTAAAGACCCTAATTTGACTCCATACAACGTAAGTTGTTGAGCGGGGGGTGGCAAACGTAACACTCGTGACAGAGTGTTTTTTCAATAGCCCTGAAATAAATGCTACGGTTTTGTTTTGGTCCGTATCCAGTTAAGGAATGAGATCCGTAATCCGTAATCAGGAATGAGATTGGGTCCGGACAGGACTGCGTTCGGGTCCGGATCCGGACCGCGGTCCGCCAGTTGAGTACCCCTGGCTTAGGATCATCAGACCTTATGAAGGTATATTTAATGTGGGAATCCTCACACAAAAAGACTGAGAGAAAGAGAGAGAACCTAAGAAAATGACAACAATGTACACACACACACACACACACACACACACACACACACATTCTCTCACACACACATGCACAGT
>NC_135221.1:1367500-1372500 GCF_052324685.1 Brachyhypopomus gauderio | reverse complement strand
TATCTCTCTCCCTCTCCCTGCCTCTCTTCTCTCTCTCTCTCTCTCTCTCTCTCTCTCTCCATGCCTCTCTTCTCTCTCTCTCTCTCTCTCTCTCTCTCTCCATGCCTCTCTCTCCCTCTCCCTGCCTCTCCCCCCTCTCTCTCCCTCGCTGTCTCACTCCTTCTCTCTCTCTCCCTCTCTCTCCATGCCTCTCTCCCTCTCTCTCTCTCTCTCCATGCCTCTCTCCCCCTCTCTCTCTCTATCTATCTATCTCTCTCACAATACCCACCACTACTTCTATAACTGATATTTATAATAATGATAATAGTAAAAGTATTAATAGTAACCATAATAATAATGATAATAATAGTGTGATGGGCGAGGAGTTCATATAAACAGGAAGTGATCATTCCAGAGGATAAAGTGCACAAACACAAAACCTGTGAACTAATCCAAATTAAGGAAACTAAATATCAGCAGTCAACTGGTAGAAAGACAAGCCAAATATAGACAGACAAACGACCCTCAGGTGTCGGGATCATAATAGTCCAATTTTCAGATTATCAAACAGAGTTCAATATTAATGAAACACTGAGTGAATACAAAATGCAGTTATAATGATATATGTACAAATACATTCAAACATATATACATACACACACATATACACATACAACTGTAATAATAATAACTGTAATGACGGCTTTCTAGCTGGTATCTGTCATTCTCACCCACTGCCCCAGGAGTGACAGGAGTGAACATACAGCTCTGCTAGTGTAACAGGAGTGAACGTACAGCCCTGCTAGTGTGACAGGAGTGAACATACAACACCTGCTAGTGTGACAGGAGTGAATGTACAGCCCTGCTAGTGTGACAGGAGTGAACATACAGCCATGCTAGTGTGACAGGCGTGAACGTACAGCCATGCTAGTGTGACAGGAGTGAACGTACAGCCATGCTAGTGTGACAGGAGTGAACATACAACACCTGCTAGTGTGACAGGAGTGAATGTACAGCCCTGCTAGTGTGACAGGAGTGAACGTACAGCCATGCTAGTGTGACAGGCGTGAATGTACAGCCATGCTAGTGTGACAGGCGTGAACATACAGCCCTGCTAGTGTGACAGGAGTGAACGTACAGCCATGCTAGTGTGACAGGCGTGAACGTACAGCCCTGCTAGTGTGACAGGAGTGAACATACAACACCTGCTAGTGTGACAGGAGTGAACGTACAGCCCTGCTAGTGTGACAGGAGTGAACGTACAGCCCTGCTAGTGTGCTGATCTCTCCACTGTCCCTCAGAGTCTAGATCTCCAGATCTCTTTCTCTCATATAGTGTGGTTATATTATGTAGAGTCTAGATCTAGGGTGGTTATATTATGTAGAGTCTAGATCTAGTGTGGTTATATTATGTAGAGTCTAGATCTAGTGTGGTTATATTATGTAGAATCTAGATCTAGTGTGGTTGTATTATGTAGAGTCTAGATCTAGGGTGGTTATATTATGTAGAGTCTAGATCTAGTGTGGTTATATTATGTAGAGTCTAGATCTAGTGTGGTTATATTATGTAAAGTCTAGATCTAGTGTGGTTATATTATGTAGAATCTAGATCTAGTGTGGTTGTATTATGTAGAGTCTAGATCTAGGGTGGTTATATTATGTAGAGTCTAGATCTAGGGTGGTTATATTATGTAGAGTCTAGATCTAGGGTGGTTATAATATGTAGAGTCTAGATCTAGTGTGGTTATATTATGTAGAGTCTAGATCTAGTGTGGTTATATTATGTAGAGTCTAGATCTAGGGTGTTTATTTTATGTAGAGTCTAGATCTAGGGTGGTTATATTATGTAGAGTCTAGATCTAGGGTGGTTATATTATGTAGAGTCTAGATCTAGTGTGGTTATATTATGTAGAGTCTAGATCTAGTGTGGTTATATTATGTAGAATCTAGATCTAGTGTGGTTGTATTATGTAGAGTCTAGATCTAGGGTGGTTATATTATGTAGAGTCTAGATCTAGTGTGGTTATATTATGTAGAGTCTAGATCTAGTGTGGTTATATTATGTAAAGTCTAGATCTAGTGTGGTTATATTATGTAGAATCTAGATCTAGTGTGGTTGTATTATGTAGAGTCTAGATCTAGGGTGGTTATATTATGTAGAGTCTAGATCTAGTGTGGTTATATTATGTAGAGTCTAGATCTAGTGTGGTTATATTATGTAGAGTCTAGATCTAGGGTGGTTATATTATGTAGAGTCTAGATCTAGGGTGGTTATAATATGTAGAGTCTAGATCTAGTGTGGTTATATTATGTAGAGTCTAGATCTAGTGTGGTTATATTATGTAGAGTCTAGATCTAGGGTGGTTATTTTATGTAGAGTCTAGATCTAGGGTGGTTATATTATGTAGAGTCTAGATCTAGTGTGGTTATATTATGTAGAGTCTAGATCTAGGGTGGTTATTTTATGTAGAGTCTAGATCTAGGGTGGTTATATTATGTAGAGTCTAGATCTAGTGTGGTTATATTATGTAGAGTCTAGATCTAGGGTGGTTATTTTATGTAGAGTCTAGATCTAGGGTGGTTATATTATGTAGAGTCTAGATCTAGTGTGGTTATATTATGTAGAGTCTAGATCTAGTGAGGTTATATTATGTAGAGTCTAGATCTAGGGTGGTTATTTTATGTAGAGTCTAGATCTAGGGTGGTTATATTATGTAGAGTCTAGATCTAGTGTGGTTATATTATGTAGAGTCTAGATCTAGTGTGGTTATATTATGTAGAGTCTAGATATAGGGTGGTTATAATATGTAGAGTCTAGATCTAGTATGGTTGTATTATGTAGAGTCTAGATCTAGTGTGGTTATATTATGTAGAGTCTAGATCTAGTGTGGTTATATTATGTAGAGTCTAGATCTAGTGTGGTTATATTATGTAGAGTCTAGATCTACAGTGGTTATATTATGTAGAGTCTAGATCTAGTGTGGTTATATTATGTAGAGTCTAGATCTAGTGTGGTTATATTATGTAGAGTCTAGATCTAGGGTGGTTATTTTATGTAGAGTCTAGATCTAGGGTGGTTATATTATGTAGAGTCGAGATCTAGTGTGGTTATATTATGTAGAGTCTAGATCTAGTGTGGTATATTATGTAGAGTCTAGATCTAGGGTGGTTATTTTATGTAGAGTCTAGATCTAGGGTGGTTATATTATGTAGAGTCTAGATCTAGTGTGGTTATATTATGTAGAGTCTAGATCTAGGGTGGTTATATTATGTAGAGTCTAGATCTAGGGTGGTTATAATATGTAGAGTCTAGATCTAGTGTGGTTATATTATGTAGAGTCTAGATCTAGTGTGGTTATATTATGTAGAGTCTAGATCTAGTGTGGTTATGTTATGTAGAGTCTAGATCTAGTGTGGTTATATTATGTAGAGTCTAGATCTAGGGTGGTTATAATATGTAGAGTCTAGATCTAGTGTGGTTATATTATGTAGAGTCTAGATCTAGTGTGGTTATATTATGTAGAGTCTAGATCTAGGGTGTTTATTTTATGTAGAGTCTAGATCTAGGGTGGTTATATTATGTAGAGTCTAGATCTAGTGTGGTTATATTATGTAGAGTCTAGATCTAGTGTGGTTATATTATGTAGAATCTAGATCTAGTGTGGTTGTATTATGTAGAGTCTAGATCTAGGGTGGTTATATTATGTAGAGTCTAGATCTAGTGTGGTTATATTATGTAGAGTCTAGATCTAGGGTGGTTATAATATGTAGAGTCTAGATCTAGTGTGGTTATATTATGTAGAGTCTAGATCTAGTGTGGTTATATTATGTAGAGTCTAGATCTAGGGTGGTTATATTATGTAGAGTCTAGATCTAGTGTGGTTATATTATGTAGAGTCTAGATCTAGGGTGGTTATATTATGTAGAGTCTAGATCTAGGGTGGTTATAATATGTAGAGTCTAGATCTAGTGTGGTTATATTATGTAGAGTCTAGATCTAGTGTGGTTATATTATGTAGAGTCTAGATCTAGGGTGGTTATTTTATGTAGAGTCTAGATCTAGGGTGGTTATATTATGTAGAGTCTAGATCTAGTGTGGTTATATTATGTAGAGTCTAGATCTAGTGTGGTTATATTATGTAGAGTCTAGATCTAGGGTGGTTATTTTATGTAGAGTCTAGATCTAGGGTGGTTATATTATGTAGAGTCTAGATCTAGTGTGGTTATATTATGTAGAGTCTAGATCTAGGGTGGTTATTTTATGTAGAGTCTAGATCTAGGGTGGTTATATTATGTAGAGTCTAGATCTAGGGTGGTTATAATATGTAGAGTCTAGATCTAGTGTGGTTATATTATGTAGAGTCTAGATCTAGTGTGGTTATTTTATGTAGAGTCTAGATCTAGGGTGGTTATATTATGTAGAGTCTAGATCTAGGGTGGTAATATTATGTAGTCTAGATCTAGTGAACATTTTTATTGCCAAAGCATAGGGTACATAAAATGGTAAAGTAGAATAATAATAAAGTAAAATAATGGCTATATTGTCATTACAATTACATTATCCACCACTGCTTCCATAACTGATATTTCTTATTATAGTTATGACAATAATAATAGTAATAAAGGTATTAATAGTAACCATAATAATAACAGTAATAATAGTAGTGGTAAATATTAGAGCAACAACAACAATAGTGTAATTAATGACAATAACAACAGTAACAATAAACACAACAGATTACAGACCATTTAACAGATTTCAGTATCAGAGATAACCTGAGTGATTACAAAATGCATGTCTAATAATGTAATATAAATGTAATGTGTGTTAGTGTGGTATTAAAGTGTGTTAGTGTACTGTTAGTGTGGTGTTAGAGTGTGTTTGTGTACTGTTAGTGTGTGTTAGTGTAGTGTTAGAGTGTGTTAGTGTGTGTTAGTGTAGTATAAGAGTGTGTTAGAGTGTGTTAGTGTACTGTTAGTGTGTGTTAGTGTGGTGTTAGACTCTGTTGGGGTACTGTTAGT
>NC_135221.1:1342500-1362500 GCF_052324685.1 Brachyhypopomus gauderio | reverse complement strand
ACCCTAACCCTAGACAAGACTACACCGGAGAAGAAATGCTAGTCTCTGATCCACCTGACGAGTGTTACAGTCCTCTACAATGTCATGGGGAGGACAGCTATGGAGACAGGGTAGGACCTATCCACGTCCACGCTCTTAGGACAGGGGTGTGAAACCACAGTAGCTCTGTCAGGTATTTGTGAGTGTTTGTTCTTAGTTGGGGTATTCACATTTCAAAAGTTTCAGATACCTTGACATTTTATTTGAAACACTAATATTCATACTAGAACAGAATGGAAATTTGCAATTGGTCATGCTTAAAGTTCCTTCATAGATTATATTTAAATTCCAATTTTACCTGTATTTCTTTAAAAATTGCTACCCCTGCAGTCTTTGAGAAATAGTACCTCAGTTCTGTACAAAAAACTATTACTACTACAACAACCACCACTATTACGATTACAACTACACCTACTACTACAACTACTACTGTTTTTTCAGAATTACTGCAACTCTTTCTCTTTGAGAAACAGTCCCGAGAAACCTCCTTTCTCTAATAAATACTACTAGTAATTTTTTGAGAAATATACATACATAATACTGTGAAAAAAGACTACCTCTTAATTCTCTAGAAAATTCTACCACTAAATTTTTGAGAAATTCTACAAACTAATTCTACTATCTGTTTTCTTTGAGAATGACGTTTGTATACTCTAAAGAAGCATCTCATAGTCAGTATTTCATTAACATGTCAGTTATAAAATAAATCAAATCTAATCTAGTCTAATTCTAATTTAGAATTTAAAAAATATGATTTATAACAGGCTTTAAATGTCAAGTGACAGTAAATAAATGTATCAATGATATATAATTTCTACATGTGATCTTAGCACACCCTGGGATGCTCCAGCAGAAACAGGTCTGGTTACTAATGTACTTTGTTTGAAAATATGACACACAGAGTCAAAGGGATGCACAAAAAAGTGTTTGGTTTTTATCTCTCTCACTTGAGACCGATTTGAATTTTCATTCTCCTCATGAAGGCCACATTTCTCTGTTAGTGGTTCACAGGGCTGACGCACCAAAGAACCCTCCACTATTCTGGGGTTTCATGGTCATGAATAAGGAAAGATTTTGTAAAATTATGAAATGATGGTGCTACACATCAATGATATCCTGGATAAGAGACTACTGAGAAATCATGAACAAATTAATTAATGCAATAAATAATGTTTTGAATGGTATGAGCTGGAATAATAATAATTACAGTCCTCTTCAGGTTGTGATGGCATGACTACAGCTCTTTTGGTGAAGATGACTGCATGCAGACACACACCCTATTCCTCTGGGCTCACAGTCCCTTTGCTCCTGTTATGCATCTGTGATAGGTGAAATCACATTTCAGCTAGAATTAGTCATGAAGTCAATTTCTTTCCCCACGTTTCTTTCCTTTGGTTTATCAGAGTGCTGGCAGCACGCTGGCCTGCGATCCCCCCGCTCCTCATTCTGAACCATTCCAGCAGTTTAAGTGGAGAGAGAATATTGCACAGGAATCTTCTCTCCTGTCTTCATTCTCTCGTTCTCTCGTTCTGCCGTTCTCCCGCTCTGCTTCCCCTCTTTTTTTGATGTTTCATTTATTTCCACCATCACAGTGTCTATTAAAATGTCCTCCTTTCTCTCTCCCTCCCTCTCTTTCCCTCCTCAGTTGAATCACTCCATTTCACTCGTCCCAGTTATGCGATCGCCATGGCAATTTGAGTCCCACTGCTTAGCGCAGTGATTATGTGGGTTTGTGTGTGTGCTGGAGACCAGTCAGGTGTGGAATTCAAATTTAATTCATGCAAGTCCAAACAAAACAGCTTTAAGCCATGGCAGGGAAATATAAGAAGTGAATATGAGAATCTTCCAAAACTAGTCATAATTTAGCTCCGAAACATTTAATATGAACTTTTGTCATGTTATGTCCTTTAATCTAATCACATTTCAATACTGATGAGAAAATCATCGGGGACAGGGAAAATATTATAACCACTACAACAGCAAAACACACTTCATAGGACCTGATTGATTTAAAAGCTTTTCTAGACAGGAACATGCAACCACCTCCAGACTGAACAGAGACAATGTTCACTAAGAGACAGAGAGAGAGAGCTCACTGAAAGACAGAGAGGGAGAGACAACTCACTGAGACAGAGAAACAGCTCACTAAAAGACAGAGAGAGAGAGACAGCTCACTGAAAGACAGAGCGAGAGACAGCTCATTAGACACAAGCGTGTTGGTTTGATTGTATGTGCAGCAACTGTGATTCAGATCTATCAAAATGGTTCTTCTACTTATGAGATCAGCTCCATTACGCACCGTGATGCCGGGAGCTCATCTTTGGAACCAAGGCCTTTTCTGACTTTTCTCCATTTCACTGGGGGCTAAGCTCACCCCTCCAGGCATTCTAGTACCCCTGCTCTTCCGTATTTGTGTGAATGTCCTCCAGGGAAACTCAGGGTGTTTTGAGGCTCTGAAAGGCTGTGAAATGCATTTCTTAGATTGGTGAGTGTGTTGGACACTTGTGCTGGTTGTTTTGGTCGTATTCAGTATTGGCCAGCCAACCTGTGTAGAGGACATTGTGAGTGTCTCCTTGCCAGGAGACACACTTCCCACAGCCCTGTGTCTCCATGTGGCATGCAGCCTGGATACCATAGGGACTCAGGTCAAGCCAAAAGGTCAATGGCAAATGGAAGTCACTGACCATGAGGGCCTGTTCAGGAGAATGACTGAGAATGAGAGGGATCCCCCTGGTCCTTCAGCACAAACCACCCAGTGTCAAAGACGACGGGCACGAAATCATTTGATTTCTTCAGTTTACAATTGACTTGGTGAAGAAGATTCTGCAAGCATAAAATAAATGGTTGAGTATACCTGATGAGACAGGATAAGATAAATGACTCGTACAACAAAATTAGCATCTATCACTGAAACATAAGATATTAGGGCTGTATTTCAAAAAGTGTTTCAGATGTGGTGTTTCAGTGTTAGTGGGGGTGGAGGGGTTATGGGTAAGTGTTAGTGGTGGGGGTTATGGGTGAGTGTTAGTGCTAGTGGTGGGGGTTATGGGTGAGTGTTAGTGCTAGTGGTGGGGGTTATGGGTGAGTGTTCGTGTTAGTGGTGGGGGTTATGGGTAAGTGTTAGAGGTGTGGGTTATGGGTAAGTGTTAGAGGTGGGGGTTATGGGTAAGTGTTAGAGGTGGGGGTTATGGGTAAGTGTTAGTGGTGGGGGATATGGGTAAGTGTTAGTGGTGGGGGATATGGGTAAGTGTTAGTGGTGGGGGTTATGGGTAAGTGTTAGTGGTGGGGGTTATGGGTAAGTGTTAGTGGTGGGGGTTATGGGTAAGTGTTAGTGGTGGAGTTATGGGTAAGTGTTAGTGGTGGGGATTATGGGTAAGTGTTAGTGCTAGTGGTGGGGATTATGGGTAAGTGTTGGTGTTAGTGGTGGGGGTTATGGGTAAGTGTTGGTGTTAGTGGTGGGGGTTATGGGTAAGTGTTGGTGTTAGTGGTGGGGGTTATGGGTAAGTGTTGGTGTTAGTGGTGGGGGTTATGGGTAAGTGTTAGTGCTAGTGGTGGGGGTTATGGGTAAGTGTTAGTGGTGGGGGTTATGGGTTAGTGTTAGTGGTGGGGGTTATGGGTTAGTGTTAGTGTTAGTGGTTATGGGTAAGTGTTAGTGCTAGTGGTGGGGGTTATGGGTAAGTGTTAGTGGTGGGGGTTATGGGTTAGTGTTAGTGGTGGGGGTTATGGGTTAGTGTTAGTGTTAGTGGTTATGGGTAAGTGTTAGTGTTAGTGGTGGGGTGTGATGTCCTAGGTGTGGTCCACCTCCCAGAGCGGCTGACAGGAGAACCTCGCATGTCCTGAGACACTGTGTCATGGCGACAGCTGTGATGATGTAGAATTGCACTCAGAGCCACAATGATGCAGCCAGCAACTGTTTCTAATGGGGTTCGCACAGGACCAATGGAGCTTGAAATGAATGAGAGTCTTTGCTTCCAGGCAGAAAACCCACACTGCCGCTTTCAACCAGAGCTCCCAGTACCACAGCCAAAACACCGCAAACTGGTAAAACACATGCTATAAAAATTTGCCACTGTAAACACATATCTTAAAGTTTCATCATTATCAATCATCTGTAGATTGATAAGCAGGTGTGAAGGTGAACAGGTAAAATATATTGTGTTTTATGTCAGTAAAGTACAAATGGACATAAAGATGGATGTATGGATTAGGAACTCATGAGACTTATATTGTGAAAATGATTTGGAGAAGGGAGCTCTGTGATTTGGGGAAAATGGGGTGGCGTTGGTGTAAGCTGGGCGGGGTTGGTCTATGTGAGATGGGTCAGGGTTGGTCTATGTGAGATGGGTCGGGGTTGGTCTATGTGAGATGGGGCGGGGTTGGTCTATGTGAGATGGGGCGGGGTTGGTCTATGTGAGATGGGGCGGGGTTGGTCTATGTGAGATGGGGCGGGGTTGGTCTATGTGAGACGGGGCGGGGTTGGTCTATGTGAGACGGGGCGGGGTTGGTCTATGTGAGACGGGGCGGGGTTGGTCTATGTGAGACAGGGCGGGGTTGGTCTATGTGAGATGGGGAGGGGTTGGTCTATGTGAGATGGGGCGGGGTTGGTCTATGTGAGATGGGGCGGGGTTGGTCTATGTGAGATGGGGCGGGTTGGTCTATGTGAGATGGGGCAGGATTGGTCTATGTGAGATGGGGAGGGGTTGGTCTATGTGAGATGGGGAGGGGTTGGTCTATGTGAGATGGGACATAGTTGATTAGCTGAGTTGACTGTTTTTGACAGTGGATTGATGGTTGGCTGACTTGCTGTATTTGGTGAAATGGTGCTCAAATCATAAGAAACAGAGCTGTGAAGTGCAGACCACCCCCATGTTTAACTGGCATTGCCTTCATTTGACACATCAAGCACTGGGTTAAGTACCTTTTACAGATAATTGGAAAATGTAAATTGACTGTAATTGCAGCTTGTGTGGTTACAGCACCCATTTGTAAAGCCATTTCTGGAAATTAATTCACTACAACTAGGTTTCCTTTTTAATCTTAATTTTTTTTAAAGCAGAACTAATTCAGTGTTTTTCAGAGCATTTAGTAGAATAGAGAAGGCCATCCATGTTAAATATATTTTCACACATAAGTATTGAATATGTATTTGGTTTTGTCCTGTTAGCATTAGTCTGAAGGGTTAAACAGTCTCTTAAACAGGGTATAAACCAAACTACAAAACACCTCAACATGGTCTGAAAGAATATTAATGACTTTGGTTATCACCGTCATTCTCAGTATGGGGACTCACCCTAACACATTGCTGCTCACGCTGATGGTCACTGCCATGTTCACAGACTGCAGAATTAATCCAAACCCAGAGGCAAAAACACTTGCAGTCTGCAGTGCCCCTTATAAAACATCGAGAACATCGATCCTTGCCTGGTTCTTCTGCCATTATAATGACACTAGGAATTACACACATGCTCGTGGTGGTAGTTTTCTGCTGAATGGCGTAAAGGTTTTATCCATACACACAAACAAACTCTAAAGTTTGTCAGACCATTTCACAATGGCAGCCTAATTTCACCCAAAGCATCAAACACTTTAATCTTGGCAACAGGTGTAACGTTTCTGCTTGGACTTTCCTCACAGCTTAGCCAATTAAAATATTTAAAAGACCTAAAATTGCCAAGTGCAAATATTTCCAAACGTTTTGGTGTATCCAGTAGTTAGACTAACAGTTATGTTTGATATTGACACCCATTACAGTGGTTCAGGTCTGTAGGACTTCAGTCCTTAAGGGACACAGCTGGTAGTCGAAGGTTTGCTGGTTCAGGCTGCACTGATGTTAAGGTGCCCACACTGGCTCCTTGTGTGAGCCCTTCCCACCTCAGGCATAGAGTAAGCTTCATAAACACATTTATGAACCAGAGAGAACGTACCCACTCATGTTGGTAACCAGACCAGGACTAACACGGTTGTGTAGGTCAACTCTGTAGAACTAGGATTCTCTTTACGTTTATAGCTGTGAGAGAAGGAAGCTGCAGACAATCTGTGCTGTAGAGGTTAGGGTGAGGTGAGTGTTAGGGTGAGTGTTAGGGTGTGGTGAGTGTTAGGGTGAGGTGAGTGTTAGGGTGAGTGTTAGGGTGTGGTGAGTGTTAGGGTGAGGTGAGTGTTAGGGTGAGTGTTAGGGTGAGTGTTAGGGTGTGGTGAGTGTTAGGGTGAGTGTTAGGGTGAGTGTTAGGGTGTGGTGAGTGTTAGGGTATGGTGAGGGTTAGGGTATGGTGAGGGTTAGGGTGAGTGTTAGGGTGTGGTGAGTGTTAGGGTGTAGTGAGTGTTAGGGTGTGGTGAGTGTTAGGGTGAGTGTTAGGGTGTAGTGAGTGTTAGGGTGTAGTGAGTGTTAGGGTGTGGTGAGGGTTAGGGTGTGGTGAGGGTTAGGGTATGGTGAGGGTTAGGGTGTGGTGAGGGTTAGGGTGTGGTGAGGGTTAGGGTGAGTGTTAGGGTGTGGTGAGGGTTAGGGTGTGGTGCGGGTTAGGGTGTGGTGAGGGTTAGGGTGTGGTGAGGGTTAGGGTGAGGTGAGTGTTAGGGTATGGTGAGGGTTAGGGTGTGGTGAGGGTTAGGTCAATAGTGAGTGTTAGGATATAGTGGGGTTAGGTCAATGGTGAGTGTTAGGGTATAGTGGGGTTAGGGTATGGTGGGGGTAAGGGTGTGGTGGGGGTTAGGGTGTGGTGAGTGTTAGGGTGTGGTGGGGTTAGGTCAATGGTGAGTGTTAGGGTTTAGTGGGGTTAGGGTATGGTGGGGGTTAGGGTGTGGTGAGTGTTAGGGTGTGGTGAGTGTTAGGGTATAGTGGGGTTAGGGTATGGTGGGGGTTAGGGTGTGGTGAGGGTTAGGTCAATGGTGAGTGTTAGGGTATGGTGGGGGTTAGGGTGTGGTGAGGGTTAGGTCAATGGTGAGTGTTAGGGTATAGTGGGGTTAGGGTATGGTGGGGGTTAGGGTGTGGTGGGGGTTAGGTCAATGGTGAGTGTTAGGGTATAGTGGGGTTAGGGTATGGTGGGGGTTAGGTCAATGGTGAGTGTTAGGGTATAGTGGGGTTAGGGTATGGTGGGGGTTAGGGTGTGGTGAGTGTTAGGGTGCGTCGAGGGTAAGGAATGGTGAGTGTTAGGGTGTGGTGAGTGTTAGGTCAATGGTGAGGGTTAGGGTGTGGTGAGGGTTAGGTCAATAGTGAGTGTTAGGGTATAGTGGGGTTAGGTCAATGGTGAGTGTTAGGGTATAGTGGGGTTAGGGTATGGTGGGGGTAAGGGTGTGGTGGGGGTTAGGGTGTGGTGAGTGTTAGGGTGCGTCGAGGGTAAGGAATGGTGAGTGTTAGGGTGTGGTGAGTGTTAAGTCAATGGTGAGTGTTAGGGTATAGTGGGGTTAGGGTATGGTGGGGGTTAGGGTGTGGTGAGTGTTAGGGTGCGTCGAGGGTAAGGAATGGTGAGTGTTAGGGTGTGGTGAGTGTTAAGTCAATGGTGAGTGTTAGGGTATGGTGGGGGTTAGGTCAATGTTGAGTGTTAGGTCAATGGTGAGTGTTAGGTCAATGGTGAGTGTTAAGGTGTGGTGAGTGTTAGGGTGAGGTGAGCGTTAAGGTGTTGTGAGCATTAAGGTGTTGTGAGTGTTAGGGTGTGGTGAGTGTTAGGGTGAGTGTTAGGGTGAGTGTTAGGGTGAGTGTTAGGGTGAGTGTTAGGGTGTATTGAGTGTTAGGGTGTAGTGAGTGTTAGGGTGTAGTGAGTGTTAGGGTGTGGTGAGGGTTAGGGTATGGTGAGGGTTAGGGTGTGGTGAGGGTTAGGGTGAGTGTTAGGGTGTGGTGAGGGTTAGGGTGTGGTGAGGGTTAGGGTGTGGTGAGTGTTAGGGTATGGTGAGGGTTAGGGTGTGGTGAGGGTTAGGTCAATAGTGAGTGTTAGGGTATAGTGGGGTTAGGTCAATGGTGAGTGTTAGGGTATGGTGGGGGTTAGGGTGTGGTGAGGGTTAGGTCAATGGTGAGTGTTAGGGTATAGTGGGGTTAGGGTATGGTGGGGGTTAGGGTGTGGTGGGGGTTAGGTCAATGGTGAGTGTTAGGGTATAGTGGGGTTAGGGTATGGTGGGGGTTAGGTCAATGGTGAGTGTTAGGGTATAGTGGGGTTAGGGTATGGTGGGGGTTAGGGTGTGGTGAGTGTTAGGGTGCATCGAGGGTAAGGAATGGTGAGTGTTAGGGTGTGGTGAGTGTTAAGTCAATGGTGAGTGTTAGGGTATGGTGGGGGTTAGGTCAATGTTGAGTGTTAGGTCAATGGTGAGTGTTAAGGTGTGGTGAGTGTTAGGGTGAGGTGAGCGTTAAGGTGTTGTGAGCGTTAAGGTGTTGTGAGTGTTAGGGTGTGGTGAGTGTTAGGGTGTGGTGAGCGTTAGGGTGTGGTGAACGTTAAGGTGTGGTGAGCGTTAGGGTGTAGTGAGCGTTAGGGTGTAGTGAGCGTTAGGGTGTAGTGAGCGTTAGGGTGTGGTGAGCGTTAGGGTGCGGTGAGCGTTAGGGTGCGGTGAGCGTTAGGGTGAGGTGAGTGTTAGGGTGTGGTGAGCGTTAGGGTGTGGTGAGTGTTAGGGTGTGGTGAGTGTTAGGGTGTAGTGAGTGTTAAGGTGTTGTGAGCGTTAAGGTGTTGTGAGAGTTAGGGTGTGGTGAGTGTTAAGGTGAGGTGAGTGTTAGGGTGTGGTGAGCGTTAGGGTGTGGTGAACGTTAAGGTGTGGTGAGCGTTAAGGTGTGGTGAGCGTTAAGGTGTGGTGAGCGTTAGGGTGTGGTGAGCATTAGGGTGCGGTGAGCGTTAGGGTGCGGTGAGCGTTAGGGTGAGGTGAGCGTTAGGGTGAGGTGAGCGTTAAGGTGAGGTGAGCGTTAGGGTGTGGTGAGCGTTAGGGTGAGGTGAGTGTTAAGGTGGGGTGAGTGTTAAGGTGTGGTGAGTGTTAAGGTGAGGTGAGTGTTAGGGTGTAGTGAGTGGTGAGGTGAGTGTTAAGGTGAGGTGAGTGTTAGGGTGTAGTGAGTGGTGAGGTGAGTGTTAAGGTGAGGTGAGCGTTAAGGTGAGGTGAGCGTTAAGGTGAGGTGAGCGTTAGGGTGTGGTGAGCGTTAAGGTGAGGTGAGTGTTAAGGTGAGGTGAGTGTTAGGGTGTAGTGAGTGTTAGGGTGTAGTGAGTGTTAGGGTGTGGTGAGTGTTAGGGTGTGGTGAGTGTTAAGGTGTGGTGAGTGTTAAGGTGAGGTGAGTGTTAGGGTGTGGTGAGTGTTAGGGTGTGGTGAGTGTTAAGGTGTGGTGAGTGTTAGGGTGTGGTGAGTGTTTTGTCCTTCCACAGTAATATTGATGAATTCATTTTCCAGTGTGGTGGTGATTAAATGGTTTTCCACCAGCATGCGTTTGACCTTGCCATCTCTTTCCCTCTCTCTCTCTTCCCCTTTCTACCTCTCTCTCTCTCTCTCTTCCCCTTTCTACCTCTCTCTGCTTCCCTGTTTGCTTTCAGATGTTAAGCTATTCACCTTTTCTTTTGGCTGTGTGTGCATTTAAATCAACCACAGATTATAGAATAATCAAACAGGAACCTCATCAGTGTTTTGGAGACCTGCATAAGTGCTTCAGTCTGCTGTCAGACAGTAGCACACCGCACACGACCACACACACACACACACACACACACACACACACACACAATATGACCACCCGGCTCTTAACCCAGCTATGTCTGTGTGGGAAGCATGCCAAGTTTATTCTCATAAGCTCCTTATTTGAGAAATTTGAGATTAGTGTTGATTCTCATAAATGTATTATTTATGGTCACTGTGGTGCACCGGCTTTCTTCCAGAACCCTCTGAAGCTTAGACTACCCTTTAAAAACACACACACACACACACACACACACACACACACACACACACACACACACACACACACACACACACACACACACACAGAGCCTTAGTGTGAATAATGCAAAGAAAGTGAGATATCAAGTACACCTCTGGGTGATGTTCAGTGACAGATAGGTGTCAAAATAAAACAAATGCACTCCTTCACTGGTGTAAGAGACGAACACAGACAACACTAACCCTAACCCAGACAGGCACAGAGCATTTACCAGAGAAGGAAGGCAACCCAGCCAAACACTTAACACTGCACAGAAATGAGTCTACAACCCAGACTGAGTAAAGCGGTTTCGTTAAGTGGAGGTGAGGCAGGATGTAGCTGAGCTGAAGTTAACATCTGTTGTGATGTCAGTAGTCTTGGGTGATTGTGGGGCAAGGCAGGCCAGACGCAAGTGCATATGGTAGTAAGACAAACCAAGCTACACATAGTAGACCAACATTGAACCAAGAGAAACCAATTAATTAACCAACCAACTAAGATAATATAAGATAACACTTATGATCCCGAAGGACATTGTAGACTCTCACAGTAAACACTAATACACTGAACAGGAGAGACGTATATGCCAGCAAAGACATGAAACAGCAAGATCACTTAAGTCATAAAAACTGATTAGTACTTACAGTAACCCACAACACAAGAGACAAAACTCAGGACTTAAATACACTGAATAAAACACAAAACCAAATGAAACCTGAGAACAACTATGAGGGGGCGGAGAACAAGGGTGGGGCGTGAAGTCAGACACAACCAGAAATTTCAAAATAAAGGCACACAAAAGAAACCAACACAAACACATGGAGAAAAGAAAGACAGAATGACAGGAGGGGTGGAGCTAACCATGACAGTGATGACAGGAGGGGTGGAGTTAACCATGACAGTGATGACAGGAAGGGTGGAGTTAACCATGACAGTGATGACAGGAGGGGTGGAGTTAACCATGACAGTGATGACAGGAGGGGTGGAGTTAACCATGACAGTGATGACAGGAGGGGTGGAGTTAACCATGACAGTGATGACAGGAAGGGTGGAGTTAACCATGACAGTGATGACAGGAGGGGTGGAGCTAGCCATCACAGTGATGACAGGAGGGGTGGAGCTAACCATGACAGTGATGACAGGAGGGGTGGAGTTAACCATGACAGTGATGACAGGAAGGGTGGAGTTAACCATGACAGTGATGACAGGAGGGGTGGAGCTAACCATCACAGTGATGACAGTAGTTTGTTGTGATGTCAGTAATCTTGGGTGATGACAGCTGTGATGAGCTTTAGGGTGATGGATCAGACCTGGATCAATTCTGGGTGTGTTATGGGAGGGGCTCATTATCAGACCTGGATCAGTTCTGGGTGTGTTGTGGGAGGGGCTCATTATCAGACCTGGATCAGTTCTGTGTGTGTTGTGGGAGGGGCTCATTATTAGACCTGGTCCTGTTCTGGGTGTGTTGGGGAAGTGGTTCATTATCAGACCTGGATCAGTTCTGGGTGTGTTTGTTGAGGGGCTCATTATCAGACCTGGATTGATCACATAGTTACATACGTCAGATTTCCTTGCCCAGGTCTGCCAAACATGAGTCACTGGGTTCAGTCACTAGGTTCAGTCACTGGGTTCAGTCCTGTGTTTTATTATGAACAGCAGCACATATCCAGTGGTGGACCAGTGTTTTTGGACACTTGCCATTTCGCCATGAAACTTGGAAAGTAAAGTGATGCAATAAATCAGGTCTGTCACAAAATGAACCAATCACGCGTCTCTGCAAGTGGCGGTGGGAGCAGAGAGAACCTACACTAGCAGGTGAACCGCCTCATGCTTCCTGTTTGAGGAACACCAGAGATTGGAGGTTGGAGATCGTTCTCTGTACCTGGCGCAGGCTGGAAGTCAGAACCAGCAGAGGACGTGGTCATGGACCCAGAAGGAAATCCAGTTTGAAAACATCCTAAAAGATTGTAAATTCTTGTATGATTCAGTTGTGTCTAAAAGATTAGAGAATTTTCAAATCCAGAAACGTAATGCAATTCAAGCAGAGTAACATAACTCATTTACCTGAAGCATGTAGAGTGCTCGTTTGCAGGAGTGTGTGCTGTGTGCTCTGGGGGTTTGTGTCTGGAGAGTGTCGTCATTTCCCACGCACAACGCTGCATCCCCTCTGCTGCCCTGCTGATGTGGTTTGACAGGTTTGGGGAATTCACTTCTGAAAGGAGTGTTTCTCACTGACTAAAGAATGTAGCTGTCCAAAAATATATTTTGGAGTTTGTGTGACATTTGTGGTACAACATTGAAAATACAGCACCTGGCATTTCTGTCCTCCACCTGAGTCCTGATGTTGTTGTGCTAGTGCAGGTTGTTGTTGTGTCTTGTGTCCACACACCAACAGAATGTTCTATATGAAACACAGAACCCTGCTGTGCATTGTGGGAAAAACATTTTTTTTATCTTTTAGTAAAAACCTTACATTTGTGTCTGGTGTTAGGAGGCCCTCCATACTGCTCACAATTAACACTTCGCCTGCCTCTGTGATGTGGCCACACCTAACACAACACCTAACACAATTCAACCCTTAAAAGCATTTGAATATTTAAAACTGTGTTTTTTATATTATTACACATTGGCTCAGAGCTTCACAGTTAATTAATACACACACACACACACACACACACACACACACACACAAACACACACACACACATATACACGCACACACACACACACACTTGTTATTGCAAGCTTGTACTATTTTGCATTAAAAAAACAACAGAAGCAGATCTCACTGCATACTTGCACATTTTTCTAAGTGAAGACACCTTCATGTCAGCTGTGATGGGGTGCTGATGGATGACCTATAGGGAACAAGTCTGGGTGCAAAGGTGGAGATACATGGGTGGAGTTACATGGGTGGAGTTACATGGGTGGTGTTGGCATGGGTAGAGTTACATGGGTGGAGCTACATGGGTGGAGTTACATGGGTGGTGTTGCATGGGTGGTGTTGCATGGGTGGAGTTACATGGGTGGAGCTACATGGGTGGAGTTACATGGGTGGAGTTACATGGGTGGTGTTGCATGGGTGGAGTTACATGGGTGGAGTTACATGGGTGGAGCTACATTGGTGGAGTTACATGGGTGGAGCTACATGGGTGGTGTTACATGGGTGGTGTTACACGGGTGGAGCTTCATGGGTGGTGTTACATGGGTGGAGTTACATGGGTGGTGTTGTATGGGTGGTGTTACATGGGTGGTGTAGTATGGGTGGTGTTACATGGGTGGAGCTACATGGGTGGTGTTACATGGGTGGTGTTGCATGGATGGAGTTACATGGGTGGTGTTACATGGGTAGTGTTGCATGGATGGAGTTACATGGGTGGTGTTGCATGGGTGGAGTTACATGGGTGGTGTAGCATGGGTGGTGTTACATGGGTGGAGCTACATGGGTGGAGTTACATGGGTGGTGTAGCATGGGTGGTGTTACATGGGTGGAGCTACATGGGTGGTGTTGCATGGGTGGAGTTACATGGGTGGAGTTACATGGGTGGAGTTACATGGGTGGTGTAGTATGGGTGGTGTTACATGGGTGGTGTTACATGGGTGGTGTTACATGGGTGGTGTTGCATGGATGGAGTTACATGGGTGGTGTTACATGGGTGGAGTTACATGGGTGGTGTAGCATGGGTGGAGCTACATGGGTGGTGTTGCATGGGTGGAGCTACATGGGTGGAGTTACATGGGTGGTGTCACATGGGTGGAGTTACATGGGTGGTGTAGCATGGGTGGTGTTACATGGGTGGAGCTACATGGGTGGAGTTACATGGGTGGTGTTACATGGGTGGAGCTACATGGGTGGAGTTACATGGGTGGAGTTGCATGGGTGGTGTTGCATGGATGGAGTTACATGGGTGGTGTTACATGGGTGGTGTAGCATGGGTGGTGTTACATGGGTGGAGTTACATGGGTGGAGCTACATGGGTGGTGTTACATGGGTGGAGTTACATGGGTGGTGTTACGTGGGTGGAGTTACATGGGTGGTGTAGCATGGGTGGAGTTACATGGGTGGTGTTACATGGGTGGAGTTACATGGGTGGAGTTACATGGGTGGAGTTACATGGGTGGTGTTACATGGGTGGAGTTACATGGGTGGTGCAGCATGGGTGGTGTTGTAAAGCTGTGGTGTCTGGACAGTCTTAGTTTCCACTGTGTGTGTATTTGTGTGTAAGCTACTGATGAACCTCCAGACCTGAACATCTGCTACCACATCACATTGTCCTACAGTCCTGAGTGTGTGTCCTGTTCAACACCTGCTCTCCTGACCTAGCGTTTACACTATGCATACACACAGCCTTGGACATCCATCACACCACAGGGTTTAGGTCCTACACTCCGGGGTCACGACCCCTGCAGGGCAGTGTTGGTGCTACGGTTAGGCTTAGAAGCTCCTCACCCCTGGTTTTTCCCACAACACCACAGTGGGCTGTCTGCAGCTGATCTGAAGAATACGTGGTTCCTGTGGTCCTGTGGTTCCTGTGGTCCTGTGGTCCTGAGTGATTGTGTACAAGATGTCAGAGGGAGGTGTCATTGATCTTCACACATCTTTCATACACATATGAGGTTTTTCGCCTAATCAATAAAGTATCAGTATGCATGTGATTCACATGACATGACCAGACCACAGCTGTCTTGAGAAGAGTGTAACGTGTGAGTTTCTCTCATTACTGGAAATCAATGACGATTTCAACTTTATTTTAGTTTATTTTATTCACATTCTGTTCAACAGTGAATCAAGTGAAAACTAGAAGACATGGTATGTTAGGACTGTATAAAGTGTGTGTGTGTGTGTGTGTGTTTGTGTCTGTGTGTGTGTGTGTGTGTGTGGGCTATTGAGATAGAGATAGAGATAGAGAGAGAGAGAGAGAAGCGAGAGAGAAAGAAAGGTAGAGAGGTTATCTGTGTGTTAAAGAGAGAGAAGAGAGACAGAAAGAGAAAATAACTGGAGGAGAGGAGAGAAAGTGGTTCACATGAACGATTCAGCAGCCTGTGAGCTGCAGTGTGTGTGTGTGTGTGTGTGTGTGTGTGTGTGTGTATGTGTGTGCATGTGTGTGTGTGTGATGGTGGGGGCTCATCACACAGAGACCCTGCTCCCTTTTACCAAGTCTCAGCACACATGAGCGTATGAGCACTCAAGTACACCGTGTGCGTCAGCGGGTCCCCTCTGGCCTGAGTGTGTGTGCTGCGTGAGTGTATGTGTGTGTGTGTGTGTGTGTGTGTGTGTGGTGTGTGTGTGTGTGTGTATATATGTGTGTGTGTGTGTGTATATGTGTGTGTGTGTGTGTGCTGCGTGAGTGTGTGTATGTGTGTGTGTGTGTGTGTGTGTGTGTATATGTGTGTATGTGTGTGTGTGTGTGTATGTGTGTATGTGTGTGTGTGTGTGTGTGTGTGTGTGTGTGTGTGTGTGTGTGTGTGTGTGTGTGTGTGTGTGTACTGCGTGAGTGTCTGCCTGTGACAGGTGCAGTGAGTGTGTAATCATCACATCACCCCTCCATGTGCGGCTGGTGAACATCGTGGGCAGCCCAGACCAGCCGTGCTGGGTTACAGCCACACACCACCGTGCTGGGTTACAGCCTCACACAACACCGTGTTGGGTTACAGCCTCACACACCACCGTGCTGGGTTACAGCCACACACCACCGTGCTGGGTTACAGCCTCACACACCACCGTGCTGGGTTACAGCCTCACACACCACCGTGCTGAGTTACAGCCTCACACACCACCGTGCTGGGTTACAGCCACACACCACCGTGTTGGGTTACAGCCTCACACCACCGTGCTGGGTTACAGCCTCACACAACACCGTGTTGGGTTACAGCCTCACACACCACCGTGTTGGGTTACAGCCTCACACCACCGTGCTGGGTTACAGCCTCACACACCACCGTGCTGAGTTACAGCCTCACACACCACCGTGCTGGGTTACAGCCACACACCACCGTGTTGGGTTACAGCCTCACACCACCGTGCTGGGTTACAGCCTCACACAACACCGTGTTGGGTTACAGCCTCACACACCACCGTGTTGGGTTACAGCCTCACACCACCGTGCTGGGTTACAGCCTCACACACCACCGTGCTGAGTTACAGCCTCACACACCACCGTGTTGGGTTACAGCCTCACACCACCGTGCTGGGTTACAGCCACACACCACCGTGCTGGGTTACAGCCTCACACACCACCGTGCTGAGTTACAGCCTCACACACCACCGTGCTGGGTTACAGCCACACACCACCGTGTTGGGTTACAGCCTCACACCACCGTGCTGGGTTACAGCCTCACACAACACCGTGTTGGGTTACAGCCTCACACACCACCGTGCTGGGTTACAGCCACACACCACCGTGCTGGGTTACAGCCTCACACAACACCGTGTTGGGTTACAGCCTCACACACCACCGTGCTGGGTTACAGCCACACACCACCGTGCTGGGTTACAGCCTCACACACCACCGTGTTGGATTACAGCCTCACACCACCGTGCTGGGTTACAGCCACACACCACCGTGCTGGGTTACAGCCTCACACCACCGTGCTGAGTTACAGCCTCACACACCACCGTGTTGGGTTACAGCCTCACACCACCTTGCTGGGTTACAGCCACACACCACCGTGCTGGGTTACAGCCTCACACACCACCGTGCTGAGTTACAGCCTCACACACCACCGTGTTGGGTTACAGCCTCACACCACCGTGCTGGGTTACAGCCTCACACACCACCGTGCTGAGTTACAGCCTCACACACCACCGTGTTGGGTTACAGCCTCACACACCACCGTGTTGGGTTACAGCCTCACACCACCTTGCTGGGTTACAGCCACACACCACCGTGCTGGGTTACAGCCTCACACATCACCGTGCTGAGTTACAGCCTCACACACCACCGTGTTGGGTTACAGCCTCACACCACCGTGCTGGGTTACAGCCACACACCACCGTGCTGGGTTACAGCCTCACACACCACCGTGCTGAGTTACAGCCTCACACACCACCGTGTTGGGTTACAGCCTCACACCACCTTGCTGGGTTACAGCCACACACCACCGTACTGGGTTACAGCCTCACACCACCATCCTGCTGCTCGTGTGGTCAGGCTGGTGACTCTCTTACTCAGTCCCTGCTGGAAACTACAGTGGCATCATTTGGAATAATTACAGGAAGATTATTTATATGTGTTCCTGCCAAACCCTCGTACTTCACCTGTCAGATAGAATGGAAGACAGAGAGATGGAGAGATGAAGAGAGGGAGAGAGGGAGAGAGAGAGAGAGAGAGAGAGAGAGAGAGAGAGAGAGAGAGAGAGAGAGAGAGAGAGAGAGAGAGAGAGAGAGAGAGAGAGAGAGAGAGGCTGCATGAACTCAGAACATTAAATGTTATGCTATATGAATGTATACAAAAAATCTAGAGTCTGAGTATGAATGTCTAATTTAGGTCAAGTATGCCTGCTGTGCTTTACTGTGTGGGGGAAGGATTAGCGCCACCTTGTGTTGAATACAAACCTAGTCCTTTAAACTTTGTTCATTTACTTTGTTTGTTTTCATCTTAAAATAAACAGATGAACAATAAATCTGCTGGCCACATTTGGTCAGGTGGCATGTGTAGATGATTCAAACCAATTAGAGCACCAGCTTCCAGCAAACAGGTGTGTGTGTGTGTGTGTGTGTGTGTGTGTGTGTGTGAGTGTGTGTGTGTGGGGGGGGGGGGGGGGGGGGGGGGCGGTAAATGTGCTGAGCGTGTTATACTCAAGGTGGATCACTCTCGCTCTCTGTCTCTCTCTGTCTCTTCTGCTGGACAATTACAGTTACCTTCAGAATTATACTCACAATCTAAAAACCACTTACACTCAAGCACACATGTCTAAAGTCTAATGAACCATTTTACACACACACATATATACACACTCACAAGCACACACACACACACACATATACGCACACAAGCACACACACACACACACACACACACACACACACATATGCACACACATACACAAGCACACACACATTCACACACACTCACACAGACACACACAAACCTCAAACCAGTTTTGTGGGTACAGTGATCAATCCGTGTGTGTGTGTGTGTGTGTGTGTGTGTGTGTGTGTGTGTGTGTGTGTGTGTGTGTGTGTGTGTGTGCAGATTTCACTGAGTGAGAAGACACAGAAGTTCATGGAGAAACATCATGATTCCACGGAGACTCCTGCTGCCCCAAAACTGCCCTGCCCCTCAACTCTCTGGGCCCAGACTCTCTCTCTCTCTCTCTCTCTCTCTCTCTCTCTCTCTCTCTCTCTCTCTCTCTCCTGTCTCTCTCTTTCTCTCTCTCTCTCTCTCTCTCTCTCTCTCTCTCCCTGTATCTCGCTCTCTCTCTCTCTGTCTCTCTCTCTCTCTCTCTCCCTGTATCTCGCTCTCTCTCTCTCTGTCTCTCTCTTTCTCTCAGTCTCTCTCTCATTCTACACTGGCTGTCTGTAATGAGCCAAAGCTAATTACTCTCTGGAGGGCCCATGTTGACCTTGGGCTGAGAAGCCAAGGTCTCCCATCAGCTCCTGCCAGACTGTCTCGCTCGCCCGGCAGTGATGAGGCACTCAGAGCCCTTCACACCCCGAGAGGAGACAGAGACACCCTCACACCCAGAGAGGAGACAGAGACACCCTCACACCCAGAGAGGAGACAGAGACGCCCTCACACCCAGAGGAGAGACAGAGACACCTTCACACCCAGAGAGGAGACAGAGACGTCATCACACCCAGAGAGGAGTCAGAGACACCCTCACACCCAGAGAGGAGACAGAGACGCCCTCACACCCAGAGAGGAGACAGAGACACCCTTACACCCAGAGGGGAGACAGAGACATCCTCACACCCAGAGAGGAGACATAGACGCCCTCACACCCAGAGAGGAGACAGAGACACCCTCACACCCAGAGGGGAGACAGAGACGCCCTCACACCCAGAGAGGAGACAGAGACACCCTCACACCCAGAGAGGAGACAGAGACACCCTCACACCCAGAGGGGAGACAGAGACACCCTCACACCCAGAGAGGAGACAGAGATGCCCTCACACCCAGAGAGGAGACAGAGACACCCTCACACCCAGAGGAGAGACAGAGACGCCCTCACACCCAGAGAGGAGACAGAGACACCCTCACACCCAGAGAGGAGACAGAGACGCCCTCACACCCAGAGAGGAGAGAGAGACACCCTCACACCCAGAGAGGAGAGAGAGATACCCTCACACCCAGAGAGGAGACAGAGACACCCTCACACCCAGAGAGGAGAGAGAGACACCCTCACACCCAGAGAGGAGACATACTGTGGGAGATATGAAGGAGATGATGTCAAAAACCTCTTTAAACTGAAGACAATGATACAGCACACGCAGACTGGAAAATCCATCTGGTGCATACAGTATTGTTAAACACCTCCACCACTGCACACCACCTAAACACGACCTCTACCACTGAACACCACCTTAACACGACCTCAACCACTGCACACCACCTAAACACGACCTCAACCACTGAACACCAGCTTAACACGACCTCCACCACTGAACACCACCTTAACACGACCTCCACCACTGCACACCACCTAAACACAACCTCTACCACTGAACACCACCTTAACATGACCTAAACCACTGCACACTACCTTAACACAACCTCCACCACTGCACACCACCTTAACACGACCTCCACCACTGCACACCACTAAACACGACCTTCACTTCTCCACCTCTCTGTCAAAACAAACAAACAAAGAAACTGTAATTTCCCCCTCAGATTAAGCAAACTTGCAGTGACCAGACATGCAGAAATAAGAACAGAAGCTTATTCTGTTCTGGTTTGGGTGTTATATTAATGGATCTCCATTATCTGTGCCCAATTAGAACTTTAAATATTTGTGCTTTCATTAAGAATATTTTGTCTCATTATCTGTAGCATTCTGACACTCCTCTTCCTCACCTTCATCCTTCTCCTAGAGTCCATCTACAGTCTACACCACATGCAACGCAGTTGAGACTCTCTAACCTCACAGGACT
>NC_135221.1:1285000-1337500 GCF_052324685.1 Brachyhypopomus gauderio | reverse complement strand
AACAGTGCAACTCTGGTCAGCTTTCACCTGGTTTGAAACTTCAAATTACCCAATCAATTTTAAAATGAATAAACACAATGTTGTCATCTACAGGATTATAGCTGTATATTATACCTATATAGTAGTACCATTCCTATATATTATACCGATACATTATACCTGTATATTATACTTATACATCATGCCTATATAGTAATATTATACCTCAGCTACTCTGCGCTTGACACCATTTCTCTGGTGAACGTGTCTGTGAGAAGATGTGAGCACAGTGACACTTGCAGGACTCTCAGCACGGGGTTCCTGGACCACACTGTCCTTGCTAAACACTTCACTGTCTGCTAATAAGCACTCATAGCCCAGCCTTGTGTGTCTTTTCCAGATGTATACAGGCATTTTGTGTGAGGGCAGCGTCCTGGGACCGTCTGTATGCCAACATGTTAGGTCCACTGCCACCTTTGAGACTTCCACTCCTGAGCTTCAGCCATTTTGGCTCTTAGGCCGTGATACACATGCAGAAACATGAACTGTGCCTGTTCTGGCCTGGGAGACGTGGCTCTGGGTGCCCCTGAGATTGGGCAGTGACTACAGGCCAGCCCGCTGGCCATTTAATCATGAAGAGTCAGCCATGTTGGTTCTGAGGGAGCCTTGTGCATTGTGGGTACATTGTGGGTGCATTGTGGGTGCATTGTGGGTACATTGTGGGTACATTGTGGGTGCATTGTGGGTACATTGTGGGTACATTGTGGGTGCATTGTGGGTACATTGTGGGTACATTGTGGGTACATTGTGGGTATATTGTGGGTACATGCCCCTGGGAACTGGCCATGTTGGCTCCAAAGCAAGCAGTTTCAGGACAGCTGCAGTGATTGCCCTGTTCCTGGAAACAGCCTGGGGGAATTGTTAATATGGCAGTCCACAGATGACCAGCCTGTAGAAACAGACTTCTGGCGGCCTGGGTGGGAATCTATCTCTCTCTCTCTCTCTCTCTCTCTCTCTCTCTCTCTCTCTCTCTCTCTGTCACTGCCTCACCATGATTGTGTGTGTGTCTGTGTGAGCAAAAGTTTTGTTTTTTTTTATCATTGATTGCAGATAGGCCCTGTTGGTCTATAAGAGTCATCAGTTCTGAAACACTGTATTTACACACAAATAACTGTTTGCAGGGTTGTGAGAATAACACACTCCCATACTGCAAAGTGGCAAATCTAAGCCCACCAGCCATGTTCAGTAACCCCCGTGTTGGTGAAGAACTCTACACTATGTGTCTCTAATCCTGCGTCCAGACGCCATCCCCTTTAATCAAATGTCTCTTGCAGGTATATCACATGTTTGGAAATGTCAGGAGGGGGAGATATGCTGACACCAATGATCTGTCTGTAAAGAACAAAGACTTAAAGGTGCTTCAAGCCAGCGTTGACACACTTCACATAAGGGTGGCGTTCTCTTCACCTTATACAGCCTACCTACCTGACTTTGAAATTTCACCTTTACCAAAAGATAACTATTCTGACACCCAGAGAGTGGATTAAAGGTGTTTTTATGCCCACGTTGCAGTAAGGATGAAACAACCATCATTCTACCTGGAACTGCTAAGTACCCCCCAAATCATGATAAATGAAATAGGATGAATTAAATTAATTATTAAATTGTTTTATAATTTATTGCTCCTAACTTCACAGAAAAAAGTGGATGGTATAGTGGTGTATGAGAGAAATGCAGAAGATAAAATGAAAGATATGGAAGAATGATTATTTAGAAAGTTTAACAAAGGACAAAATTGAAGATGTTTAATAATTGAGAAAGTATCAGAGAAATGTGACAGATGTGTAAAGTATAAAGTGTGTGTGTGTGTGTGTGTGTGCGTGTGTGTGTGTGCGTGCGTGTGTGTGTGTAAATCTGAAGGCCAATGAAAGTAGAGAGAGAGAAGGAGAAAAAGAGCTTGAGAGAGAGACAGTGAAAGAGGGAGAGAGAGAGAAAGAGAGAGTTAGAGAAAGAGAGAGAGGGAGAAAAAGAGTGTGAGAGATGAAATGCCAGTGGAGGTGCAGGGTGTGTGTTAGAAAGAGAGACCATGAAACTGTAAATTCAAGTTCAAACTCAATCATTCTTACACCAACTCAGTAACCCACCCAGGGTGACACCTGAGAGAGACTGATGATGTATTGCCTTTTTTGTTCAGATGTAAATATAGAAATTGAAATATGCTAAACATGGAGGTAGCTGATTGCTCAGTGGATGGCAGTGATTGAAATGAAGAGAGGGATTCAGGAATGACTTTTTGTAATTACTGAAACCTGTTTGTATTACTGTTGCTAGGTACGAAATGTCTAGGCAGGCCACTGAAGCATATTGGCAGATATTGGTAACAGGACAGATCGATGTTACTACAAATGGCTAGTAGGTTTGATTGGTAACAGGACAAATTGCTAAGTAGAGATCAGGTTCATATAAACTGTCAGATGCCCAAATGTATCAGAAAATCAGAGGGGAATTGTCATAGCAGCACTGGACTAACACCAGAACACAATTAGCACTGGGCTAACATCAGATCACCATTAGTACCAGGCAGAGGCGGTCTTTGCATAGAGGCGTGGCTAGGCAACTGCCTTGGGCCCCTCCCACTACAGCCCACTGTAGGGGCCCCTGATTAGCTGACTTATTTCTCGCATATTAATGTTGATGGGCCCCCTAGCTAATTTCGCCTTGAGCCCCCAAATTGCTAAGTCCGCCACTGGTACCAGGATAACATCAGATCACCATTAGCACTGGGCTAACATCAAATTATAGCAGCACTGGGCTAACCTAAGATTACAGCTAGCACTGGGCTAACATCAGAACAAAGATCGAACTACGTATTTCAGAGCTATGTAGCCTATATTTGTGTATGCATGTGTGTGTGTGTGTGTGTGTGTGTGTGTGTGTGTGTGTGTGTGTGTGTGTGTGTGTGCACGCTCATACAGTTTAAAGGTCATATATGGTGAACTGTCTGAACTTACAGCACTGAACTGATCAGATCCAGGAACCTATGAAAATTGTTCTCGATTCAAATGTTTCCAAAATTAATTTATTTCTTCTTCTGGGCAAATGAAGCAAAACTGCAATGAAATATATAAATATATAAATATATATAAATATATCCGTTCTGAATTCAGTTATTAATCATGTCAGCTTGTGGCTGGCCAGAGCTCGTAATGGCCCTGAGAGGCATATTTGAATGCATTAGAGAGAGTGTGTTATAGCACAGGCCTGATCACCTTGGGAAGGGGGGGTGGTGGTGTGGGGCTGGGGGGGTGTGGGGTGTGGGGTGGGGGTCTCATGTGCTGTGGGGTTCATTTAAAAGCATGCTAATGTACTCCTCTTCAGAACCCCCCTTGCTTATTAATATACATATTTAAAAAGAGAAAATTATGCAAATAAGCCCAGATCTGATTTGAAGATTCATAGTTTGGTCTGGAATACAATTGCATACACATTAACTGTCCACCTAAGGCAAAATTGGGACGTTTTCCCCCAGTTTAACCTAATTATAAACATTAAAACAGTTCAGTCTGTGTGTGTGTGTGTGTGTGTGTGTGTGTGTGTGTGTGTGTATACATATATATGTGTGTGTGTGTGTATATATACATATGTGTGTGTGTGTGTGTGTGTGTGTGTGTGTGTGTATATACATATATATGTGTGTGTGTGTGTGTGTGTATATATACATATGTGTGTGTGTGTGTGTGTGCGTGTGTGTGTGTGTATATACATATATATGTGTGTGTGTGTGTGTATATATACATATGTGTGTGTGTGTGTGTGTGTATATACATATATATGTGTGTGTGTGTGTGTGTGTATATATACATGTGTGTGTGTGTGTGTGTATATATATACATATATATTTGTGTGTGTGTATATATATACATATGTGTGTGTGTGTGTGTGTGTGTGTGTACATGTGAGATCATTATTCTCTACTGTGTGATGACCTGTACACTATGCTCCCATTACAACCATGGGTGGGGCGTCAGGTTGCTGGGGTTAGGGTTAGAGTTGGGTGGATGGGTTCAGGACAGAAGGGTTCAGGACAGAAGGGTTCAGGACAGAAGAGTTCAGGACAGAAGGGTTCAGGACAGAAGGGGTTCAGGACAGAAGGGGTTCAGGACAGAAGGGGTTCAGGACAGAAGGGTTCAGGACAGAAGAGTTCAGGACAGAAGGGTTCAGGACAGAAGGGGTTCAGGACAGAAGAGTTCAGGACAGAAGAGTTCAGGACAGAAGGGTTCAGGACAGAAGAGT
Organism: Brachyhypopomus gauderio; assembly: GCF_052324685.1. Lineage (NCBI taxonomy): Eukaryota > Metazoa > Chordata > Actinopteri > Gymnotiformes > Hypopomidae > Brachyhypopomus > Brachyhypopomus gauderio. Next base: position 1,333,228 of record NC_135221.1, on the reverse strand, counting down.
TCAGGACAGAAGGGTTCAGGACAGAAGGGTTCAGGACAGAAGGGGTTCAGGACAGAAGAGTTCAGGACAGAAGGGTTCAGGACAGAAGAGTTCAGGACAGAAGAGTTCAGGACAGAAGAGTTCAGGACAGAAGGGGTTCAGGACAGAAGAGTTCAGGACAGAAGAGTTCAGGACAGAAGGGGTTCAGGACAGAAGGGTTCAGGAATGAAGGGTTCAGGACAGAAGAGTTCAGGACAGAAGGGTTCAGGACAGAAGGGTTCAGGACAGAAGGGGCTCAGGACAGAAGAGTTCAGGACAGAAGGGGTTCAGGACAGAAGAGTTCAGGACAGAAGAGTTCAGGACAGAAGAGTTCAGGACAGAAGGGTTCAGGAAAGAAGGGTTCAGGACAGAAGAGTTCAGGACAGAAGAGTTCAGGACAGAAGGGTTCACTGCTCTCTTTTTAAGCCCCTTTGGTCCTGTTTGCATCTTTGATACAAATCTCAGGACAAATAAAGCAATAACAATTCAAACACTGAACAATCAAAGCCTGAAAATAAGGGTGAAGAATGTTTAAAAAATCTTTTATTATAATTCATATATTTTTGGAATCCCATGTTTTTAACATCAAATAAGCATTCCTACTCTGCTCCGGCTGCTCGCCTGAGCAGTATGTTTACGTGTTTGCCTTGCAGTCAAAGTTAGGTATTATTTTTGTAGATGTGTTTTGTGTGTGTGGAAGATGCTTAGCTGGTTGCCATGGTGACTGCAAAGTGGGATTTTGAGGTCCCTGTTGCTAACCTGTCGCCCCCGGCGACATCTCTTAATGCCTGGTCGCTTCCCATCATTCTCTGGGTGTCTGTGGGCTGCTTTGAGAAAAGCCATCCAATCAGAGAGCAGCATGCCAGAATACATTAGCACAGCATACACAGCTGAACAAGACAACTACCCTACAAACCTGCACATTAAAGCATATGGCAGTCACAGACACACTGTGTCTACTCACACTGACGTCATGTAGCAGACACAGACACGCTGTATCTACTCACACTGACGTCATGTAGCAGTCACAGACACGCTGTGTCTACTCACACTGACATCATGTAGCAGTCACAGACACGCTGTGTCTGCTCACACTGACATCATGTAGCAGTCACAGACACAATGTATCTACTCACAACGATGTCATACCTCTTACAGAACATTTTAAACAATTTCAGCTGAGAATTTTGCTGTTTTGCTGTGTTCTGTTTCCTACTGAACAATGTTACAGACAATGTTCAACAGTACTATCGTCTACAACTCATATTAGTCCTCATTCCAATAGGAAGCCTTCTGTGAATTATTAATCAGAAGGACATGAATATTTAACACCTACTCACTGATTAAAGTGCTTTAAAGTTGAAGCTCTAAAATGAAATGATGGTGTCATATGGTTTTCACTGAGGTCCTTTTCCCTTAAGTTATGATAAATTCCTCTTAAACGAAGCTTAACTTTCTCCTTCATGTTCAGATGATTAAAGAGACACTGAGTGTTCTAACCAAAGTAATGTAAACATTAAACACCACTGTCCAGCCAAATCACCAGACACATTCTTTCTTTCTTTCTTTCTTTCTTTCTTTCTTTCTTTCTTTCTTTTTTCTCTCTCTCTCTCTTGCTGTCATACACACACTTTCTTTCATTCTTTCGTTCTTTCTTTCTTTCCTTCTCTCTCTCTCCCTCTCTCTCTCTCTCTCTTGCTCTGTCAAACACATATTCACGTGGTTAGATCTGCTCAGATATCCCTGTAGTATTGAGCTGCCGGTTCTGTCTGCAGTGAATCAGACGTGTTCCAGTCTGAGTGTGTCAACCACACCGCCGTCAGAACGTCACGTCTCACTCTGCAGCACACGTGTGCCTCTACACATTCATCTGCATTTCAGGGGTCCACACTGAGCGCATGTATGTGTGTGTGTGTGTACATGCATGTTCATTTGTGTCTGTGTGTGTGTGTGTGCATGCATGTTCATGTTTGTCTGTGTGTGTGTATGTGTGTGCGCGTGTGTGTGTGTGCCTGTGTGTGCATGCATGTTCATGTTTGTGTGTGTGTGTGTGTGCGTGTGTGTGTGTGTGCATGTGTGTGTTTGTGTGTGTGCATGCATGTTCATGTTTGTCTGTGTGTGTGTGTGTGTGTCTGTGTGCATGTGTGTGTTTGTGTGTGTGCATGCATGTTCATGTTTGTGTGTGTGTGTGCGTGTGTTTGTGTGCGCATGTGTGTTTGTGTGTGCATGTGTGTGTCTGTGTGTGCATGTATGTCTGTGTGTGTTTGTGTGTGTGTGTGTATGTGTGTGTTTGTGTGTGTGTCTGTGTGTGCATGTGTGTGTCTGTGCATGTGTGTGTGTGTGTGTGCATGTGTGTGTGTGTGTGCATATGTGTGTGTGTGTGTGTGTGTGTGTGTGTGTGTGTGTGTATGTGGGTGTGGGTGTGTGCATGTGTGTGTTTGTGTGTGCGAGTGTGTGTGTCTGTGTGCGTGCATGTGTGTGTGTGTCTGTGTGTGGGTGTGGGCATGTGTCTGTCTGCGTGTGTGTGTGTGTGTTCATGTGTGTGTGTGTAAGAAGGTGTCAGTCACATTGAGTAAACCAGGTTGCGCAGAGTGAGTGGCAGCTCTGGTTTTAAGTCTCTATCGACTGTATGTTGATTAGTCCTGGGTCCGCTCTGGAACACTGTGGATTAGACACTTTACTGTGTGTTTGCATGAGTTTGTGTGAGTGACAGGACAGAGACAAACTGAGACAGAGGGAGAATGAGGGAGAGAGGTAGAAAATAAGAGAGAGAATAATAGAGAGAGGAAGAAAATAGAGAGAGTAAGAGAGAGGGAGAGAATAAGAGAGAGAGGGAGAGAATTAGAGAGAGACAGAATAAGAGGAGGAGAGAGAATAATAGACTGAGAATAAGACAGAGAGAGTGAGAGAATAAGAGAGAGAGTGAGAGAGTAAGAGAGAGAGTGAGCCCAAGGAGAGAGAGGAGAGAGAGGCAGATTGCTGCTGTCTGTGTTGTTGATTCTGATTCGTCTTTTACATTGAAACAGACACTCTGAGCTCTGCTGAAATGGTGCATATGGCAACTGTCCAGCCAATCAGATGAACCCTCATAATGAGTGGGTGGAACTTAATATATTCCCAGAATTATAAGGACCAATTAGAATTGAGGCCAGTGATTATTATTTCATTTCAAGATGTAACACTTGCATGGGATTTTTGCAAAATAAAATAAGTTCAATAAAACTATTTATAGAAAACTGAATGACAAATATTAAGTGCTCTTGATTTAAATAGAAAAGAAAAATAATGGAGACTAAAATTCAGCATCAAAATAAGTTTCTAGGAGTTTCCAAATTCTAAGTGTTTCTAAACATTTCTAGGTGTTTCTAAATGTTTCTAAGTGCTTCTATGTGTTTATGTGTTCCTAAGTGTTTCTAAACATTTTGAGGTGTTTCGAAGTGTTTCTAAGTGCTTCTATGTGTTCATATGTGTTCCTAAGAGTTTCTATGTATTTCTAGATGTTTCCAAGTGGATCTGAAAACTGCTCAGGTTGGGACAGAGCTTTGTTGGTCTTGGAGCTGCTCCTGTTATGTGTAGAATAGTGTTTCTTCAACATATTTGCTTTGTATAGTACTTCAACTAATAGGTTTATACTCTGAACACATCTGAGTCTAATCCCTTCACTCATTTGTAAACTAGTAGTAGTAATAGTAGTAGTAGTAGGTGTAGTAGTAGTAGCAGTAGTAGTAGTAGGTGTAGTAGTAGTAGTAGTAGTAGTAGGTGTAGTAGTAGGTGTAGTAGTAGTAGTAGTAGGTGTAGTAGTAGTAGTAGGTGTAGTAGTAGTAGTAGTAGTAGTAGGTGTAGTAGTAGAAGTAGTAGTAGTAGTAATAGTAGTAGTAGTAGTAGGTGTAGTAGTAGTAGGTGTAGTAGTAGTAGTAGTAGTAGGTGTAGTAGTAGGTGTAGTAGTAGTAGGTGTAGTAGTAGGTGTAGTAGTAGTAGTAGTAGGTGTAGTAGTAGGTGTAGTAGTAGGTGTAGTAGTAGTAGGTGTAGTAGTAGTAGTAGGTGTAGTAGTAGTAGTAGTAGTAGTAGGTGTAGTAGTAGTAGTAGTAGGTGTAGTAGTAGTAGTAGTAGTAGGTGTAGTAGTAGTAGTAGTAGTAGTAGTAGGTGTAGTAGTAGTAGTAGGTGTAGTAGTAGTAGTAGTAGTAGTAGTAGTAGTAGTAGGTGTAGTAGGTGTAGTAGTAGTAGTAGTAGTAGTAGGTGTAGTAGTAGTAGTAGTAGTAGTAGTAGTAGTAGTAGTAGTAGTAGGTGTAGTAGTAGTAGTAGTAGTAGTAGTAGTAGTAGTAGTAGGTGTAGTAGTAGTAGTAGTAGTAGTAGTAGTAGTAGTCAGTTGTATAATTGGAAGCCAGCGTTGTGATGTTTTAGCTGCAGTACTGTGCTCAGATCTCTTTGTCCTGGTTGAAACTCTCATGACAGTATTGTGAGTGCAGCAGGTGCTGACGGGTCTCTTGGGTATTCCAGTTGGGAGAATGTAGTTCCAACAGAGAACGTAAATCTAACAGAGAACTCTCTATTAGATCTCAAAGAGTCCTGTTAGTTATATTAGAACTTAACCATAATAGACTTATCTGAGTCTTTTAGAGAGTATATTAGAACTTAGCCATAATAGACTTATCTGAGTCTTTTAGAGAGTATATTAGAACTTAGCCATAATAGACTTATCTGAGTCTTTTAGAGAGTATATTAGAACTTAACCATAATAGACCTATCTGAGTATATTAACAGAAGGTGTTTCTGACCTTTACTTTTTTATAGTCTTCATTGGCTCCCGATAAATCTTCGCATCCAGTACAAAATTCTAGTACTTACTTTTAAAGCACTCTGGTTTGGCTCCCATCTCTGGCTAACTTGTTGCACCGCTATGTAGCCTACCTGCTCACCGGCTACGGTCATCTGACTCTGGTCTCCTAGTTGTTCCCACATTCAAGTTGAGCACCATGGGTGGTTGATCTTTTAGTGTGGCGGCAGCGACGCTCTCTCTCTCCGCTCCCCTCTCTCCTCCCCTGTCTCTCTCTCCTCCCCTCTCTCTCTCCTCCCCTCTCTCTCTCTCCTCCCCCTCTCTCCCTCCTCCTCCCTCTCTCTCTCCTCCCCTCTCTCTCCTCCCCTCTCTCTCTCCTCCCTCTCCCTCCTCCTCCCTCTCTCTCCTCCTCCCCTCTCTCTCCTCCTCCCCCTCTCTCTCCTCCCCTCTCCCTCTCCTCCCCTCTCTCTCTCTCCTCCCCTCTCCCTCTCCTCCCTCTCTCTCTCCTCCCCTCTCTCTCCTCCTCCCCCTCTCTCTCCTCCCCTCTCCCTCTCTCCTCCCCTCTCTCTCTCCTCCCCTCTCTCTCTCCTCCTCCCTCTCTCTCTCCTCCCCTCTCCCTCCTCCTCCCTCTCTCTCTCCTCCCCTCTCTCTCCTCCTCCCTCTCTCTCCTCCCCTCTCTCTCCTCCTCCCTCTTTCTCTCCTCTCCTCTCCCTCCTCCTCCCTCTCTCTCCTCCCCTCTCTCTCCTCCTCCCTCTCTCTCTCCTCCCCTCTCCCTCCTCCTCCCTCTCCCTCCTCCTCCCCTCTCCCTCCTCCTCCCTCTCTCTCCCCTCCCCTCTCTCTCTCCTCCTTCCTCTCTCTCTCCTCCTCCCTCTCTCTCTCCTCCCCTCTCCCTCCTCCTCCCTCTCTCTCTCCTCCCCTCTCTCTCCTCCTCCCTCTCTCTCTCCTCCCCTCTCCCTCCTCCTCCCTCTCTCTCCTCCCCTCTCTCTCCTCCTCCCTCTCTCTCTCCTCCCCTCTCCCTCCTCCTCCCTCTCTCTCTCCTCCCCTCTCTCTCTCCTCCCCTCTCCCTCCTCCCCTCTCCCTCCTCCTCCCTCTCTCTCTCCTCCCCTCTCTCTCTCCTCCCCTCTCCCTCCTCCTCCCCTCTCCCTCCTCCTCCCTCTCCCTCCTCCTCCCTCTCTCTCTCCTCCCCTCTCTCTCTCCTCCCCTCTCTCTCTCCTCCCCTCTCCCTCCTCCTCCCTCTCTCTCTCCTCCCCTCTCTCTCTCCTCCCCTCTCCCTCCTCCTCCCTCTCTCTCTCCTCCCCTCTCTCTCTCCTCCCCTCTCCCTCCTCCTCCCTCTCTCTCTCCTCCCCTCTCTCTCTCCTCCCCTCTCCCTCCTCCCTCTCTCTCGCTCTTCCCTTCTCCCTCCGTCTCTTACCATCTCTCAACACATTTAATGCTCAACTAATAATTCATGTATTTAACCCTCCTATTTTGTGCATTCTTGCGAAACAGCCGTTATGTTTAGTGCAGGGGTACTCAACTGGCGGACCGCGGACCAGATTCGGACCCGAACGCAGTCCTGATTAACTGGATACGGACCAAAACAAAACAAAACCGTAGCATTTTTTTCTGGGCTATTGAAAAAACACTCCGTCACGAGTGTTACGTTTGCCACCCCCGCTCAACAACTTACGTTTGCTCTCATACACACACACACACACATACATACACATAACCACAAACACATACACACAAACACACACTCTCATACACACACACACATACACACACACACACATACACACACATACACACAAACACACACCCTCATACACACACACACAAACTCAAACACACACTCAAACACACACACACACTCAAACACACACAAACACACACACACACAATTGTACACACACACACACACACACACACACACACACATATACACACACAAATTAAAAAAATAAAAATAAAAAAAAAGGGTCAAAATTTTTTTTAAAGGGTCAAATTTATCCGAACAGTATCTATGTGATATAAACATGCAGGGGGTTGCAAATATCTGACATGAATTATTTTAATGTAATATGTTGATTACACTAATTAACCCTAGCAGAAGAAGTTTCATACTGAAAAAATGATTTTAAATAGTTTTCCTACATCTTCAAACTTTGAAAAGGGTCAAATTGACCCACAACACAATAGGAGGGTATTTTCTCTCAACATTTTCTCACATTTTCTCACAACTCAACTCAGGTCGGTTCTATGGAATTTCTGTTTTCTTTCTATTTTTGATGTTATTTTTGTCACAGTGAGGCGGCCCCCTACCGGTCGCCTCCATCCACAGCGGCTGTTGTTGTTGTTGTTTTGTTACGTCGTGTTTGTCCCTCAGGTGGGCGGAGCCCGTGATCCGTCTCACCTGAGGGTCGTTTGTTTGCCTATATATGTCTTGTCTTTGTACCAGTTGACCGCTGGTCATTATATCCTTAATTCGGATCATGTCACGGGTTTTTGGTTTGTGCACTTCTTCATTAAACCATCCTTTTTCCCTGAGACTTGGCGTGATCGCTTCCTTTTCATTTCGCATTTATTTATTTTTTTATGTATATCTCTGTAAAGCATCCTTGGGTACTTTGAAATTAATATTATTACTAGTGCTGTCAATTCCAGGTGCCGCGATTAAAAGTCCTCACCAGGATTTTGCTCAAGCTTGCTAGATTTTCTAATTAGCAATCCAGGTAAAATTAGTGGAATCAACACAATCCAGGAAGCCTGAGCAAAATCCTGGTGAGGACTTTTAATCGCGGCACCTGGAATTGACAGCACTAATTATTACTATTATTATTATTATACAGGATGTTTTCTCATTTTAACATGCATCTGATTATCTTTGTATTGCCTTATTTCAACCTCCTCCAGGACCTGGAGTGGTCCAAACGCAGGAGTTCTCCTCTCGCTCAGCCAGACGGTCTGTGTCTGTGTATCGTCTGCCCAACTGTGAGAGGACACTGTGTTGTGTTGTAATTGTCTGCCTAATGGGAGCATATACTGTATAACCTGAACAAATGAGGGTTCAGGAGGTGCCCTGGAGATTCTGCCTGGAACCTCATCTGTATGTTCCCCATGTCATTAAAAACACCTGCCGTTAACCATCTAAAAAAAACCACTCTGGATGCTTTTCTACTTAACGAATACAGACTTGTCTCAAATCTCCCTTGTATATGTAAGATAACTGAAAAACTTAAGTATAAACAGCTAACCATTTTTATTGGTTTCCATAAAGATCTCTGCGAACTGTTCCTGAGCTAATCTGAAGGCCACATGAAGCTTGAACATCTGTTGTGATTGATTCTGCAGAAAGTTGCCGACCTCTTCACATTATGGGCTTCAACATCTGCTGCACAGGTGACATCACAGTTCCACGCTGGAACTCACTCAGCTCCTCAGAGTGAAACATTAGTTCACAAATGTTTGTAAAAACAGTCTGCATGTTATACACCTGTGGCCATTGAAGTGATTGGAACACCTGATTCCATTAAATGGGATGGGTGAGCGAATACTTTTGGCAATATAGTGCACCTGAGTACTACATAAAATAACAGTCCTGGTATTGCTCTACAGAATATGGAATATGGTTTTAAGAAAGTACATCAAGACAATATAATAATTTTCCTGTAGTGTTTAAGGTCAGCCTCATTAGATAGTGACATAATGAGCTGCTTGTTTTGGTTGCCAGTGGAGAAGTTACTGTCTCATTCCTCTGTGATCTGCTGGGGTTCTGATTTTATTTTTGATTTATCATTGAATAAGAGATTAATAATCATTACAGAACCCAGAGCGCAACCCAGAGCGCAACCCAGTCTAGTCCAGTCCAGTCTAGTCTAGTCCAGCCGAGACCAGTCCAGTCCAGTCCAGTTCAGTCCTGTCCAATCTAGTCTAGTGTAGTCCAGAGCAGCCATGGGGCCACAGCCAGAGCCCAGATCCTAAGCTTGTGTAGCTCAGCCCAGCAGAAGCAGAGTCCAGACACACCTGACTGACGCACACATCAAGTCAGTATTCAGTATGTTCACTACTATGAAATTCCAGCAGCTCTCGTTGGGTTGTGAAAGTGGGCTGACTCTTCACTGCTACCTGTGCTTATGCATTTATGCACCACTGTGTCATGTGACAGCCACGCTGCTGATGGCATATGTGAGCATTACTACAACACAGCGCCTGTGATGTGAGTCTCATATAAAAACTCATTGTTTCAGTGCACTGAACTCCACCCACTGGTATTACCAGCTCTGATCCATTATCACCTATGCAGCTCAATCTACCATTGAGCTGGTTAACCACCCTAGCACACCGTGCCCTGTAGCCATAACCACAATGCTAAAATATCCCCCTACAGGCTAAAATATCCCCCTACAGGCTAAAATATCCTCATACAGGCTAGAATATCATCATACAGGCTAGAATATCATCATGCAAGCATCCATGCATACAGCAGCATATAAAATACTGGTGTCATGTTACCATTCTGTACGACACATTGTGTGAACCTGATGAGTTTGATGCAGACACCTGTTTCACCTTCGTGTGTTTTATTAGGTATTCTGATTATATGCGTACCATGGACACTTCCTGACCCAGTCCAAGAGACTGAATCTAGAACCTGACATGTACACTGGAACATAAGTCTAGAGACTGAATCTAGAACCTGACATGTACACTGGAACATAAGTCTAGAAACTGAATCTAGAACCTGACATGTACACTGGAACATAAGTCTAGAGACTGTCCTAGACCATAAACGAGAGAGGGAGAGAGGAGATAAACAAAGAGAAAGAGAGAAAGAAAATGTCTACATGAGCTTGAAAACTGTTTTGCTTTGTTTATAAATTTAGTTTGAACTGACAACAATATAGCATGGCTGTCTCTATCTGAATGAGAAGCATTTAACTGATGTAACGTTAAAACTGAGAGTCTAACATACACCATCATAGCAGACTAACATAGACTAACACAGACTAACAGTCTAACGTAGACTAACACAGTCTAACAGACTAACATAAACTAATACAGACGAACAGTCTAACATAGACTAACACGGTCAAACGTAGACTAACACAGACTAACAGACTAACACAGTCTTACAGGTTCAGACGATGTAACATAGACGAACACTGACTAACAGATCTAGATCTGATCAGGATCATGAGTAACATAGAATCCTGCCTCTTTCATACAATATCTATTGCCACAGTAATCTCGGTTTAGACATGGCAGCCATGTGTGTATTCTGCAGTGTTGCTGCTAGACAACGTGTCTGTATTTCCTCTGGAGCACAAACAGTGGGTCTCCTTCCTCCATGTCCTCTGTGTCTCCATTCAACATTTTCATTGAATTCTAAGCAGCAGACAGATTTGGCCTGTTTGCCATTTTATACATGAGCCCAATTTATAATGCTGAGTTTTCATTTTCAGTCCCCACAGGTGCAGACTGCTTCTGGTACTGTCAGTGTGCTACATGAGCGCTACATGAGCACTACATGAGCACTACATGAGTGCTACATGAGCACTACATGAGCGCTACATGAGCACATGAGCACTACATGAGCGCTACACGAGTGTTACATGAACGCTAAACGAGTGCTACATGAACACTACATGAGCGCTACACGAGTGCTACATGAACGCTAAACGAGTGCTACATGAACACTACATGAGCGCTACACGAGTGCTACATGAACGCTAAATGAGTGCTACATGAACACTACATGAGCGCTACACGAGTGCTACATGAACGCTAAATGAGTGCTACATGAACACTACATGAGCGCTACACGAGTGTTACATGAACGCTAAACGAGTGCTACATGAACACTACATGAGCGCTACACGAGTGCTACATGAACGCTAAACGAGTGCTACATGAACACTACATGAGCGCTACACGAGTGCTACATGAACGCTAAAGGAGTGCTACATGAACACTACATGAGCGCTACACGAGTGTTACATGAACGCTAAACGAGTGCTACATGAGCACTACATGAGCGCTACACGAGTGTTACATGAACGCTAAACGAGTGCTACATGAGCACTACATGAGCGCTACATGAGTGCTACATGAACGCTAAACGAGTGCTACATGAACACTACATGAGCGCTACACGAGTGCTACATAAACGCTAAATGAGTGCTACATGAACACTACATGAGCGCTACACGGGTGCTACATGAACGCTAAACGAGTGCTACATGAACACTACATGAGCGCTACACGAGCGCTACACGAGTGCTACATGAGCACTACATGAACCTTCCCTCACTGAGAGAGATGTAGGAATATAAAGAGCCCTATATAGACATATAGCTCAAGACACACTAGCCAAGAGTCAGACATACATGTATGTTAGTGTTGCCACCTGTCCCGGTTTTCCCGGGACTGTCCCGGTTTTCACGTGTTTGTCCCGGTTTTTCGTCTTTTTAATATTCGGTCCCGGCAAAAAAATCTAGGTTAGTTCAAACCACGATTCAGACTGTTTCTGCACACTTTAAATCTGTTTTTTTTCTCGCTGTGTCCATTTAAACCCCTCCGGTAACGTTTTACGTTACGTTTACGTTCGCCACCCCCGCGCTCAACAACTTACGTTCGCCGCCACACACCCCAACCCCCCCCCCCCCCCCCCCCGTCAACAGATTTCACTCGCTCAGTATGACAGTGTCCTTGTTTTTTGTCAGACCTAGGTGGCAACCCTAATGTATGTATAGACATGCGTGTGTATGTCTCAGTGTGTGCATCTGTATGTACATGCATCTGAGTGTGTGTGTGTGTGTGTGTGTGTGTGTGTGTGTGTGTGTTTGTAAAGGTGGAGCGCCATGATACACTGAGGGAAAGAGACAGATTGTCTGTCCAAAATGAGTTTCTCTCGGTGGAACATCTGGACATGCAGTAATGGGACTGGTTAAGTATCAACGCCATTGTTTTACATTGACAAATATTGTTTGCATAGTGAAGTGTTTGATTAATGAATTTTCTCCTGCTACTGTCAGTGCACTTAGTAAAATTGATGGCTAAAAGACTTCCACAGACAAAGAGGGTCAGCAGCTCAGGATACGTTGCCAGAAATATCAACTCCAGCCAGCCAGGGCAGTGTTTACACTCACACTCACACTTCTGATTTAGTAGGTCTGAGGAGCTCCCACGGTCTCTATTTATCACCACCGTCATGGAAACAAACCCAACCATCTCCACTGGATTAATTATCTGTTTGAGAGCCACTGAAGTTGGGGGAGGTTCTCAAATGATGTGGGGAACATCACGGCAAACAGCAGCTGGTTTGAGGAGGACACGTGTATGCAGCTGAATGAGAGAGAAAGCCTCCATCTTAAGACCTGAAACTTTATTTAAAAAGACCTTGCAGTTGGAGGGTGGGGGAGGAAGAGGAAGAGTGTGAGGGGAGGAAGAGGAGGGTGGTGACGAAGGCAATATGGCAAAGGCAAAACGCTGAGCTCTAGATTGCAGGTTATAGAGAAACCGCTGACGCTGGAATAGCAGTGGTGGGGCAGGGACATGTCACCACCTGCACACACACACACACACACACACACACACACACACACACACACACACACACACACACACTCGCACGCACGCACGCACGCACACACACACACACTCGCACGCACGCACGCACGCACGCACGCACGCACGCGCACGCACGCACGCACGCACGCACGCACGCACGCACGCACACACACACACACACGTGTGTGTGTGTGAAGCTGTGTGTATGGGCCTGGGTGTGTTGGGGAGTGTGTGCAGGTGTGTGTTTCTACCTGCATGTATGTTTGTCTAAGTGTGTGTATACCTGCTTCTATGTATATGTGTAAGTGATTGTATTTGGGCATCTTTGGGCATACCTGAATGTGTGTGTACATGTGTAGTTTATGTGTGTGTTTACCTCTGTGTGTGTTTGTGTGTAGGGGTCATGTATGTGTGTGGGTGTGCGTGTGCACGTGTGTGTGTGTGTGTGTGTGTAGGGTCATGTATGTGTGCGGATGTGCGTGTGTGTGTGTGTGTGTGTGTGTGTGTGTGTGTGTGTGTGTGTGTGTGTGTGTGTAAGGGTCATGTATGTGTGCGGGTGTGCGTGTGCACACTATATTGTCACAAGTAACATCAATATGACGTTGGTCCACTATTTGCAGCTAGAAGTGCTTCAACTCTTCTGGGAAGGCTGTCCACAAGGTTTAGGAGTATGTTTATGGGGATCATTCTTCAGTCTCCGCTCTAATTCATCCCAAAGGTGTTCTATCGGGTTGAGGTCAGGACTGTGCAGGGCAGTCTGTGCAGGTGCTCAGTCATGTTGGAAGAGGAAGGGGCCAGCTCCAAACTGTTCCCACAAAGTTGGGAGTATGGACTTGTCCAAAATGTCTTGGTATGCTGAAGCATTCAGAGTTCCTTTCACTGGAACTAAGGGGCCAAGCCCAACTCCTGAAAAACAACCCCACACCATAATGCCCACTCCACCAAACTTTACACTTGGCACAATGCAGTCAGACAAGTACCGCTCTCCTGGTACCGCCAAACCCAGACTCGTCCATCAGATTGCCAGATGGAAAAGTGTGATTCATCACTACAGAGAACTCTAGAGTTCAGTGTTGGCGTGCTTTACATCACTGCATCCGACTCTTTGCATTGTACTTGGTGATGCAGCTGCTCGACTATGGAAACCCATTCCATGAAACTATCTGCGCTGTTCTTGAGCTAATCTGAAGGCCATGTGAAGTGTGGATGTCTGTAGTGATTGACTATGCAGAAAGTTGGCGACCTATTCGCACTATCCACTTCTGCATCCGCTGACCCACTCCGTCAGTTTATGTGGTCTACAACTTCATGGATGAGTTGCTGTTGTTCCCAAACACTTCTATTTTCTTATAATACAGCTGACTATGGAATATTTAGGAGTGAGGAAATGTCACGATTTGTTGCACAGGTGGCATCCAATCACAGTTCCACACTGGAATTCACTGAGCTCCTGAGAGCGACCCCATTCTTTCACAAATGTTTGTAAAAACAGTCTGCATGCCTAGGTGCTTAATTTTATACACCTGTTCCCATAGAAGTGATTGGAACACCTGAATCTGATCATTTAGATGGGTGAGGGAATACTTTTGGCAATATAGTGTATAACTGCATGTGTGAGACCCCCCACTGACCTGTGTGTAACACTCACTGGGATGCAGACACAGCCTTCCAGTCACTGTGACAGACACGCCCTCCTCGTCCTGATGCAGCCAATCACAGGGCGGATGGGCTTCATCTGCTTCATCTGGTCTGAAGGGCTGAGTGTTATATCATCTGGGGAGGAGAGCACCGACGTCCCCAGTGTGTGAACTATATGACAGCACTGGCTCTGTACATCAGAGGAGCAGCTTCATATTGTGAACATTCCTGTAGGGCAGGAGAAAAACACACTTAATCACTACACCTCCATACGTCTGGATCTACACAGGGGCGGACGCACGTATGTGGTTGTGTGTGCGTGTGTGTGTGTGTGTGTGTGTGTGTATGTGTACATGTGTGTGTGTACATGTGTGTGTGTGTGTGTACGTGTGTGTGTACATGTGTGTGTGTGTGTGCATGCGTGCGTAGGTATGCATGTGTCTGCGTGTGTGTGTACGTGTGTGTGCGTGCGTGTGTGTGCATGTGTGTGTGTATGTGTGTGTGTGCGTGTGTGTGTGTGTGCGTGCGTGTGCATGTGTGTGTGCGTGCGTGCGTGTGCATGTGTGTGTGCATGCATGCGCGTGTGTGTGTGTATGTTTTAACTGCCATAAATATTGTCATTTGTTTTGATACCTTTGTTAAATATTTATTTCTTCATTTAAGTAATTTTGACTGTACTAATTTGGGTTGCATTATATGAGAACGAACATACTACGATTTGTGTTCTACACGGACCCTTTTTACTGGTGCTTCTTTGTTTTTTTATTATGAAGATGCGCAAGTCAGACGTTCAGACATTTTGCTAAGCTAAAGGATAGCTAAAGTTACAACTGATAACTAAAGTACGTCGCCTGTTTAATTCGAGTTGCAAGTTAACTCATTCCCTCACGGTTATGTGCAGCCAGCGAGGTATGTTAATAGCATTGTTTATGTATGCGCATTTTACGTTCATTTTTGTTGTATGTTTGAATACGAACATGTGATTGTTATGTTCACTATATATTTGAACAGTTCGACGGTGGATTGCAGTGTGAAGTGCCACCCCAAAGGGGAAAATAAATCCATCAGTAACAGAAGAATCAAAGTGTTGTGTAATTCCTGGAGGGAGTGAAATATGTGTGTGTGTGCATGTGTGTGTGTGTGTACATGTGTGTGTTTGTGTGTGCATGTGTGTGTTTGCGTGTGTGTGTATGTGTGTGTGTACGTGTGTGTGTGTGCATGCGTGCATGTGTGTGTGCGTGCATGCGTGTGTGTGTGTGTGTGTACATGTGTGTTTGTGTGTGTGTGTAGGCAGGAACAGGTGTCTGCAGTATATAATGTGTGGTGTCATCAACCAGTCTGCTGAAGTCTGCGCTCCTCCTGATCTTCATAACTGCTCATCTGGCTGCTGGACAGAAGGACCACAAATGTCATGGTGTCCTGGTTCTGGCCCGTCGTTCAGCCCGAGCCCGTCTCAGAGTCTCAGAACAGCTGTGCTACACCACGACCCTCAGTGTTTATTAATCCAGACCCGACACACACCACTCTCCTCTTCTGTGTTTTAGGTCGGTGTTTGGCGCTGATGTGGGGTGGAGGTTTAACATTCCCTGGTTCACAGTGGTATGGTAATGTGACCCTTCTGTCCGGTTGGGGGTAACAGCCTCCACCCCCAGGGTCAGCAGAACCACTCAGTTAGTGGGACTCCAAACACAAAACCACGGTGGAATTGATTAGTATTTGTGCGGAGGCTCGTACCCCGAGGGCTCGTCACGACTTTTGTGGTGTTGTCCAACGGAGCCCTTTGTTTGTTGTGTGTGTCAACATGAGGCCCTTTTCCTCTCCTGGTGCTGCAAATATCACTAAATATTTGCATCTGATAACATTTGGACAGCGTGTTTCAGTATTCATATCACTCCGCCTGTGTGTGTGTGTGTGTGTGTGTGTGTGTGTGTGTGTGTGTGTGTGTGTGTGTGTGTGTGTGTGTGATTTATAACCAGCAGCACTTCACACCTTTATTTTCTCTCTCTGTCGCACTGATATATAAGAACAGTAAATTAAATCAGGATAAAGAAGCTAATAAAAGAGATGTGGTGTGGGTGTAGGTGTAGGTGGAGGGTGGTGTGGGTGGAGGGTGGTGTGGGTGTAGGTGGAGGGTGGTGTAGGTGTAGGTGTAAGTGGAGGGTGGTGTAGGTGTAGGTAGAGGGTGGTGTAGGTGTAGGTGGAGGGTGGTGTGGGTGAAGGGTGGTGTAGGTGGAGGGTGGTGTAGGTGTGGGTAGAGGGTGGTATAGGTTTGTGTCGGTGGAGGGTGGTGTCGGTGGAGGGTGGTGTAGGTGTGGGTAGAGGGTGGTGTAGGAGTGGGTGGAGGGTGGTGTAGGTCTGGGTGGAGGGTGGTTTAGGTGGAGGGTGGTGTAGGGTGTAGGTGGAGGGTGGTTTAGGTGGAGGGTGGTGTAGGTGTAGGTGGAGGGTGGTGTAGGTCTGGGTGGAGGGTGGTGTAGGTGTAGGGTGGTGTAGGTCTGGGTGGAGGGTGGTTTAGGTGGAGGGTGGTGTAGGTGTAGGTGGAGGGTGGTGTAGGTGTAGGTAGAGGGTGGTGTGGGTAGAGGGTGGTGTAGGTGGTGTAGGTGTAGGTGGAGGATGGTGTAGGTAGAGGGTGGTGTAGGTGGAGGTGGTGTAGGTGGAGGGTGGTGTAGGTGTAGGTGGAGGGTGGTGTGAGTGGAGGTGGTGTAGGTGGAGGGTGGTGTAGGTGGTGTAGGTGGAGGTGGTGTAGGTGTAGGCGATGTAGGTGTAGGTGGAGGGTGGTGTAGGTGGAGGTGGTGTAGGTGTAGGTGGTGTAGGTGTAGGTGGAGGGTGGTGTAGGTGGAGGTGTAGGTAGAGGGTGGTGTAGGTGGAGGTGGTGTAGGTGTAGGTGGTGTAGGTGTAGGTGGTGTAGGTGTAGCGGAGGGTGGTGTAGGTGGTGTAGGTGGAGGTGGTGTAGGTGTAGGTGGTGTAGGTGTAGGTAGAGGGTGGTGTAGGTGGAGGTGGTGTAGGTGGAGAGTGGTGTAGGTGTAGGGTGGTGTAGGTGTAGGTGGAGGTGTTGTAGGTGGAGGGTGGAGTAGGTGTAGGTGGAGGGTGGTGTAGGTGTGGGTGGAGGGTGGTGTAGGTGTAGGGTGGAGTAGGTGTAGGTGGAGTAGGTGGAGGGTGGAGGGTGGTGTGGGTGGAGGTGGTGTAGGTGGAGGGTGGTGTAGGTGTAGGTGATGTAGGTGGAGGGTGGTGTAGGTGGAGTAGGTGTAGGTGGTGTAGGTGTAGGTGGAGGGTGGTGTAGGTGGAGGTGGTGTAGGTGGAGGTGGTGTAGGTGTAGGTGGTGTAGGTGGAGGTGGTGTAGGTGTAGGTGGTGTAGGTGTAGCGGAGGGTGGTGTAGGTGGTGGAGGTGGTGTAGGTGGTGTAGGTGTAGGTGGTGTAGGTGTAGGTAGAGGGTGGTGTAGGTGGAGGTGGTGTAGGTGGAGAGTGGTGTAGGTGCAGGGTGGTGTAGGTGTAGGTGGAGGTGTTGTAGGTGGAGGGTGGAGTAGGTGTAGGTGTAGGGTGGTGTAGGTGTAGGTGGAGGTGGTGTAGGTGGAGGGTGGAGTAGGTGTAGGTGGAGGGTGGTGTAGGTGTGGGTGGAGGGTGGTGTAGGTGTAGGTGGAGGTGGTGTAGGTGGAGGTTGGTGTAGGTGGAGTAGGTGTAGGTGGAGGTGGTGTAGGTGGAGGTGTTGTAGGTGGAGGGTGGTATAGGTGGAGGGTGGAGTAGGTGTAAGTGGAGGTTGGTGTAGGTGGAGTAGGTGGAGGGTGGTGTAGGTGTGGGTGGAGGGTGGTGTAGGTGTCGGTGGAGGTGGTGTAGGTGTGGGTGGAGGGTGGTGTAGGTGTGGGTGGAGGGTGGTGTAGGTGGAGGTGGTGTAGGTGGAGGGTGGAGGTGGTGTAGGTGGAGGGTGGAGGGTGGTGTAGGTGGAGGGTGGTGTAGGTGGAGGGTGGAGTAGGTGGAGAGTGATGTAGGTGGAGGTGGTGTAGGTGGAGAGTGGTGTAGGTGGAGAGTGGTGTAGGTGGAGGTGGTGTAGGTGGAGGAGGTGTAGGTGGAGGGTGGAGGAGTGGTGTAGGGTAGGTGTAGGAGTAGGTGTAAGTGGAGGTGGTGGTGTAGGTGTAGGAGTAGGTGGGTGGAGGTGGTGTAGGTGTAGGTGGTGTAGGTGTAGGTGGAGTTTGGTGAGGTGAGTTGAGTAGAGTAGGTGTGAGGTAGGTGTAGGTGGAGGTGTGTAGGTGTAGGTGGAGGTGGAGTAGGTGTAGGTGGAGGTGTAGGTGTAAGTGGAGGTTGGTGTAGGTGTAGTGAGTAGGTGGAGGGTGGTGTAGGTGTGGGTGGTGGTAGGTGGAGGTGGTGTAGGTGTGGTGGAGGGTGGTGTGGTGGAGGGTGGTGTAGGTGTAGGTGTAGGTGGTGTAGGTGGAGGGTGGAGGGTGGTGTAGGTGGAGGGTGGAGTGGTGGTGTAGGTGGAGGGTGGAGTAGGTGGAGGTGGTGTAGGTGGAGAGTGGTGTAGGTGGAGGTGGTGTAGGTGGAGAGTGGAGTAGGTGTGGGTGGAGGGTGGTGTAGGTGTAGGTGGAGTAGGTGTAAGTGGAGGTTGGTGTAGGTGTGGGTGGAGGGTGGTGTAGGTGGAGGTGGTGTAGGTGGAGGGTGGAGGATGGTGTGGGTAGAGGTGATACGGGTGTGGGTACTTTAGGTGGTACTTTACTGCTGGCTGTGCTCCTCGTGGGCTCTCCCAGATTGCCAGTCGATAGTGTGTGTGTGTGTGTGTGTGTGTGTGTGTGTGTGTGTGTGTGTGTGTGTGTGTGTGTGTGTGTGTGTGCGGGGGGGGCTCTGAAAAGGCCAGGGGGAGGAGCCTCTGCTTGAGACTCCCACGAAAGTCCAGAGGGAGGAGCCTCTGCTTGAGACACCCATAAAAGGCCAGGGGGAGGAGCTTTTGCTTAAGACTCCCATAAAAGGCCACTGCTGACATTTCATACTCGCTCAGGTGACTGACGACAGCAGACGCCGTCTGCCTTGTCCTGGAGCCCCACTGGTGTTTCTTAAAGGTGAAGCATTATGAGCCTCAGCTCTGCTTTGTGCTACGCCCAGAATGGGAACCATTTGTTCTCTTGTGTGGGAGGGAGGGGCGGAGTCACCGATGGTGGCATTCTCCCTAAATACCTCTGCAGATTATGAGAGTTCATCATGGCTGGAGATGACATTTCAGATGACGTCTGTTGTGGGTGCGTTATGAGCTGAGCAGCAGATACGCAGACGTCACCATAGCTCACACGGCCCTGTCGACATGTTGGTCTGCTGTGAACACATGAGAACATTCCAGTCCCCTAACAGCAGCAACCGTGCTGAAACCTGCAACTGATGCTACAGCTTCTGTTGTTCTTCTGATCAGGCCAGTGAGATGATAGATAGATGATTGATGATAGAGTATTGATCTCTGCTCCAACTCTCCAGTCCTCTGTGAACAGGAGCAGAACAGGCATCAATATTCAAAAGGCAGTGTTGGATGAGCGTGACCTTCAGAGGTCAGAGGGATCTCCGTGTTGGTCAGCCTGTGCATCACCTGAACTCCTCAGGAACATGTGTACCGGTCTGTGTACCTGCACAGGTGTGAGGTCTCTGGGCCTCAGGCCTCCAGTACTCATACAGCTGACAGGATCTTTAAGATAAAGTCTGCATTACATTACAGTAGATCAAGAGGGAAGCATTTTCAATATGGGCTCACTAAGGGCTCAGAGACTCTGCGTCTCCTGGGGAGACTCGTGGGAGCCTCGGCTGAGACACCAAAAGCGTTGGTGGATTTACCTTTTCTCACTAAAATAAAATAAGAAAAAATAATATAAAGAAAATGTTATAGTTATATGAAAAAAGCAGCATGAAGCTTCTGCAGAATAGCGAGGAGGTGTGACAGTAAACGCATCCGGGAAATGAAACCATCTCACCAGGAACGGTAGGATCAGGTCTGATGACGACTGGATCAGGTCTCACCATGACTGGATCAGGTGGGAGCAATGATGGGAATAATTGCTATCCTGTGTCCTCCACCCCTCACTCCTCCTCACACTCCTCCTCTCACTCCTCCTCACACTCCTCCTCTCACTCCTCCCCTCCTTCTTCCTCTCACTCCTCTTCTCACTCCACTCCTCCTTCCTCCCCTCACTCCTCCTCACACTCCTCTTCTCACTCCACTCCTCCTTCCTCCCCTCCTTCTTCCTCTCACTCCTCTTCTCACTCCACTCCTCCTTCCTCCCCTCACTCCTCCTCACACTCCTCCCCTCCTTCCTCCTCTCACCCCCCTCACTCCTCCTCTCACTTCTCCTCTCACTCCTCCCCTCCTTCCTCTTCTCACTCCTCCTCTCCTTCCTCCTCTCACTCCTCCCCTCCTTCTTCCTCTCACTCCTCTTCTCACTCCACTCCTCCTTCCTCCCCTCACTCCTCCTCACACTCCTCCCCTCCTTCCTCCTCTCACTCCTCCCCTCCTTCCTCCTCTCACTCCCCTCACTCCTCCTCTCACTTCTCCTCTCACTCCTCCCCTCCTTCCTCCTCTCACTCCTCCTCTGACTCCTCCTCTCACTCCTCCTCTCACTCCTCCCCTCCTTCCTCATCTCACTCCTCCCCTTTCCTCCTCTCACTCCTCCTCTCACTCCACCCCTCTCCTCTATCTGGTGGCATTTGGAGGCCGTTAGGGGAGAGTGTAATGATGTAGTGACTGCAGGATAATGGGCTACATGTTTTCTCTATTTTCTGTCTTTATATTCTCTCCATGTCTCCCTCTTTCTGTCTCCCTCTTTCTGTCTCCCTCTTTCCGTCTCTCTCTCCTTTGTTTTCCCTCTGCAGAATGATTATAGGGCTCAGGCAGCAACCATTTCGACTCAATTGTAGACATAATGGCTGTGTTTGTGTTTGTGTGTGCGGGAGAATGAGGGAGTGTCGGGGAGTGTTCTGGGCTCCAGCTCACTCTCCTGTCCAGAGGGTCCCCACGCCAGAACACACGCCAGAACACACCAGGCCCTTTTATTTGATCTTTAATATGGAAATGCATTTGAAAAGCAGTCTGGTTCCTACTGCCTGGAAAATCAGAATGTGTAATGTGGCAGATACCGCTGTGGTAGAACGTGGCTGTGGTTAACAAACCGTACAAAGAAACTGGCTAAAAGTGAAAGTTAAAGAAATCAGCACTGCTGAGAAAGAGGGAGAGGGCACGGGGGCGGAGTCTACTTTAAATGTCACTTGATGTGTTCAGTAGAGATCTTTGAATCTCTGAAGTAGCACATGTGCACTGTGAGAGTGTCTGTGTGTGTGTGTGTGTGTGTGTGTGTGTGTGTGTGTGTGTGTGTGTGTTGTGAGAGAGAGAGAGAGAAAGAGAGAGAGTGTGTGTGTGTGTGTGTGTGTGTGTGTGTGAGAGAGAGAGAGAGAGAGAGAGAGAGAGAGAGAGAGAAAGAGATAGTGTGTGTGTGTGTGTGAGAGAGAGAGAGAGAGAGAGAGAGAGAGATAGTGTGTGTGTGTGTGTGAGAGAGAGAGAGAGAGAGAGAGAGAAAGAGAGTGAGTGTGTGTGTGTGTGTGTGTATGTGCGTGCGTGCGTGTGTGTGTGTGTGTGTGTGTGTCTATGGAGAGAAAGAGGATTTGTGCATGTGCATTTGAAGTCTCTTCAGATGTAGAAATCCTCCCTCTTTTTAAATAATATATTGGAGCATGTGTGTTCTGAGACTGGGATTGGTCATCTAAAGTGGGCGTGTCCTAGTCTGCTCCTGGTACTGTGCAGAGTTGAACTCCACCTGGTTGTGATGTGCAGAGTTGAACTCCACCTGGCTGTACATTCTCTCACACATCTCCACCTTTACACACTCTTCATACACTCTTCATACTCGCTTCATACACTCTTCAGACACACCACTCACTCTTGAAACACTCTTCACACACTCCACACTCACACACTCATTCGCACACTCTTCACACTCCACACATGCTTCATACACTATTCAAACACTCCACACACTCTTCACGCATACATCATATACTCTTCATGCACTCTTACAGTAAGACACACACTCCACTCTTTACACACTCCACACACTTCACACAATCTTCATACACTCTGCACACTCTTCATACACTCTTCATACTCGCTTCATACACTCTTCAGACACTCCACACACTCTTCACAAAATCTTCATTCATTCTTCACACATTCTTTATATATACTCTTCACACACTCCACACTCTTCATACACTCTTCAAAATTCCACATACTCTTCATACAGTCTTCACACACTCCACTCTCTAGATGTGAACTGGTATTTGAATAATAATCTGACCTTTTGCCCTCTGTGCATTATCTCTTAGTTCACTGTTTGCTGAATTGATACTTCAAGATAATCTACAATCCTAAATAATCTACAGTTCTAAATAATCCCTAATTGTGTCCCTAATGTGAAGCGTGATGTGTTTCCCTGTGTTGCTGGAGATGGTGGTTTTGGTGAGCTTCCGGTTGACTGACAGGGTCCAGGTTCTGCTCTAGCAGGTCCAGGTCCAGTCGGGGGGGGGGGGGGGGGGGGGGCAGATAACCAGGTCATCATCACAGAGCAGAATATCAGAGAATATATCACCCTCCCCCTCCCCAAAGTAAACCTACAGTATGTCTGTGATCCTGTCTGCTTACTCTCTTTGTGGCAAATTGACAAATAATCTGTATCTAATAACCTTGATGATTATCTGAAATTTATTATGAGGAAGAAATAAGATGGTTCTGACAGGTATTGAGAACGTGCGTAATAACCAGCTTGTGAAACTGGTGTGGTGGCCCACAAACATTAAAGTCATCTGTCATATGCCCATCCCAACCACCTCTACCCCCCTCTACCCCCTCTACCCCCCTCTGCCCCCCTCTACCCCCTCTACCCCCCTCTGCAATTAGACAATTGCAGCAAATTACAGCTGAACAGCTGAGCAGCTTCAACCTTTCGAAATACAACCTGTGTTTCTTCCTGGGCCTCGTTCACGCCCTGCGTAAGGCCCACTGCTGTCAGCCTGTGATGCTGCATATTACCAGTGTTTAAAACCACCACAGCACTTGTGACTATTGTGTGCATTACTGACTTCAGTATCTTGAATAATAAAAAATGGATTGTCACCCACTAATGGCTTTTCCTCATCAAAATTCATAAGCACTTTCAAAGCATAACAATGAAAAATATCAAAGCCCAAATATATTTACATCCCCAGACACAAACCACTGCACCCCCCCCCTACCCCCAATGCTGGGAACACTATCTTTCTGCAACTACAGAGAGATGTTGCCATGGCAATGGAGAACCTGGACATTTATGGGATGTTTGCAGTAGTTCTCATGCTCTCAGGCTACATGTGGATATTCTGGATCCATCTCAGCTCACACTGAGCACCAGATGCATTTACCTGCTCACCATGCAGAAGACTGGAATGGAATTAGCATAGTGCTCATTTAACAGACCTTCCATAATCCCCCAGTGTCTACAGCAGGTCCTCACGTGGTTATAACAGATCCTTCAGTGTCTACAGCAGATTCTCCAGTGCCAAGTCCTGTCAACATTTCCACCAGTGATTGCACAAGTGATCTGAGTATCAAGTTCTTCACTGCTAATGACAACCTTCATTCACACTATCAATCCCCAGGCCACTGTGGCTGCTACCATGCGTGAAATGTTTGTAGTAAACACCAAATCTGGTGAGAATCTTCACATTTCCACCACATCAAGCTGCACTGGAGTGTTGAATGTTCACAAAATGAAACCATCCATGATTGCTGTATACAAAACCAGATGCAGTTCAATCAAATGTCCTGTGGCTGTAGGCATGTATTGGACTCCATGCATTAAAATAAGTATTTTAGCTGTTTAACATCCATCCATCCATCCATCCATCCAGAGACTCTAAAAACTCAAAAACATCTTGTGGAGTTCCTGTGTCTGCCTCATTAGTTGGTTAAAACACTGAATTAGTATATAATGTGAGTAGTATACAGTGTGAGTAGTATATAGTATGAGTACTACATAGTGTGAGAAGTATATAGCATGATTAGTATGTAGCGTGAGTAGTATATAGTACGAGTAGTATATAGTATGAGTGGTATATAGTGTGAGTAGTATATAGCATGAGTAGTATATAGTGTGAGTAGTATATAGCATGAGTAGTATATAGTGTGTAGTATATAGAGTGAATACTGTATAGCGTGATTAGTATGTAGTATGAGTAGTATATAGCATGAGTAGTATATTGCGGGAGTAGTATATAGTCTGAGTAGTATACCGTGTGAGTAGTTTATAGCGTGAGTAGTATAAACCGTGAGTAGTATATAGTATGAGTAGTATATAGTGTGAGTACTATATAGCGTGAGAAGTATATAGCATGATTAGTATGTAGCGTGAGTAGTATATAGTATGAGTAGTATATAGTGTGAGTAGTATATAGCGTGAGTAGTATATAAAGTGAGTACTATATAGCGTGAGTAGTATGTAGTATGAGTAGTATATAACATGAGTAGTATATAGCATGAGTAATATATAGCGTGAGTAGTATATAGCGTGAGTAGTATATAGAGTGAGTAGTATATAGAGTGAGTACTATATAGCGTGAGTAGTATGTAGTATGTGTAGTATATAGCGTCAGGGGGTCAGGTCAGGTGATCAGGTCAGGTGCTCAGGTCAGAGGGTCAGGTCAGGTGATCAGGTCAGAGGGTCAGGTCAGGGGATCAGGTCAGGTGCTCAGGTCAGGTGCTCAGGTCAGGGGGTCAGGTCAGGAGGTCAGGTCAGAGGGTCAGGTCAGGTGCTCAGGTCAGAGGGTCAGGTCAGAGGGTCAGGTCAGGGGGTCAGGTCAGGTGCTCAGGTCAGGGGTCAGGTCAGGGGTCAGGTCAGGGTGAGCTGGAGGTGGGATGTGCAGGTCAGAGTGTAGACTGTGTTCCAACACCAGTTCTGTTGTACCAGTGACCAACACACTAAATATTTAGAAATCGAATCATAAAGTGACACAACATACATTCCTGTTAGACTCTTCCTCCTGTGAAATGGTCTTCCTCCTTCCTTCCCCCACAAAGGCTGGGCAGCTGAATTCTCCATCCTGCAGCAGCTGTGATGTTGTGTAAGAATCAATCAGCTGTCTATGCTTGGTGACATCACAGCACGAGTTCCTGCAAGGAACCGCGAGGAACTTCACTCACCTGAACAGTTTTCACATTCTCTCTGTTGCCAACATCATGCTTGTTAAACGCATCATTTCAAGTTTGAGATGTTTTTCCTACAGCTGCTCTCTATACTACAAACTCTTTCACGGAGTCCATCTTTTAGAACTGCTGTATTTGACACTAAACTGCAGTGATCCAAAACCACCTCACAGTAGTACACAGTTAATCAGAAGGTGGCAGAATGAGTTTCTCTTTGAACTAGTTCAGATGATTTTGGAAAACTGATCCCTGGAGGGACCATCGAGAACTGACATTCCGTTTCCTTGGAAACTTTAATTCTCGCAAAGTTTCCCAGCAACAGAAGTCATCTTCCATGATCTGGCCTGCTAGCATACTGACCAAACTACAATTCCTGAAAGCTATTTATTACCCATGAGTTTGAGGTGATGATCAGACTACAGACCATCGGAAATCAGATGACCATTATCACCATGATAAACATGAGAG
The DNA here is from genome assembly GCF_052324685.1 of Brachyhypopomus gauderio. NCBI lineage: Eukaryota > Metazoa > Chordata > Actinopteri > Gymnotiformes > Hypopomidae > Brachyhypopomus > Brachyhypopomus gauderio. The sequence continues at coordinate 1,307,591 of NC_135221.1, read as the reverse complement.
AGAGACAGAGAGAAAGAGAGAGAGGAGTGAGGAGAAGGAGAAACAAAGAGAATGAAATATATATATATAGAGAGGAGAGGGATAGAGAGGTGGAGAGAAGGGGAAAAGAGAGGAATAGAGAAACAGGAGAGAGAGTTAGAGAGAGGAATAACAAGAGAGAGAGAGGTATAGAGAGAGGTGGGGGAGGAGAGAGAGAGGGGGAAAGAGAGGGGTATATAGAGAGAGGGGATAGAGAAAGAGGTATAGAGAAAGAAGTGAAAGAGAGAGAGAGGAGAGAGGTATATATAGAGGTGGTAAAGGGAGAGAGAGGGAGAGAGAGAGAGAGAGGTCTATATAGAGGGGGTAAAGAGAGAGAGAGAGAGAGAGAGAGGTATATATAGAGGGGGTAAAGAGAGAGAGAAGATGATCCTTTTCTTCTTTGAGGAGCAGGCAGGCTGAAGGTAATCACAGTTTCATCTCCACCCTGAGCAGGAGCTCCACCGTGATGCAGGAGCTGTAATCAGCTCATATTCACACGCTCCTCTACACACGTATGAACAGCCTGTTTCACACGCTCCTCTCCACACGTATGAACAGCCTGTTTCACACGCTCCTCTACACACGTATGAACAGCCTGTTTCACACGCTCCTCTACACACGTATGAACAGCTCATATTCACACGCTCCTCTACACACGTATGAACAGCCTGTTTCACACGCTCCTCTACACACGTATGAACAGCCTGTTTCACATGCTCCTCTACACACGTATGAACAGCTCATATTCACACGCTCCTCTACACACGTATGAACAGCCTGTTTCACACGCTCCTCTACACACGTATGAACAGCCTGTTTCACATGCTCCTCTACACACGTATGAACAGCTCATATTCACACGCTCCTCTACACATGTATGAACAGCCTGTTTCACACGCTCCTCTACACACGTATGAACAGCCTGTTTCACACGCTCCTCTACACACGTATGAACAGCCTGTTTCACACGCTCCTCTCCACACGTATGAACAGCCTGTTTCACACGCTCCTCTACACACGTATGAACAGCCTGTTTCACACGCTCCTCTACACACGTATAAACAGCTCATATTCACACGTATGAACAGCCTGTTTCACACGTTCCTCTACACACGTATGAACAGCTCATATTCACACGTTCCTCTACACACGTATGAACAGCCTGTTTCACACACTCCTCTACACACGTATGAACAGCCTGTTTCACACGCTCCTCTACACACGTATGAACAGCCTGTTTCACACGCTCCTCTCCACACGTATGAACAGCCTGTTTCACACGCTCCTCTACACACGTATGAACAGCCTGTTTCACACGCTCCTCTACACACGTATAAACAGCTCATATTCACACGTATGAACAGCCTGTTTCACACGTTCCTCTACACACGTATGAACAGCTCATATTCACACGTTCCTCTACACACGTATGAACAGCCTGTTTCACACGCTCCTCTACACACGTATAAACAGCTCATATTCACACGTATGAACAGCCTGTTTCACACGTTCCTCTACACACGTATGAACAGCTCATATTCACACGTTCCTCTACACACGTATGAACAGCCTGTTTCACACGCTCCTCTCCACACGTATGAACAGCCTGTTTCACACGCTCCTCTACACACGTATGAACAGCCTGTTTCACACGCTCCTCTACACACGTATGAACAGCCTGTTTCACACGCTCCTCTACACACGTATGAACAGCCTGTTTCATACGCTCCTCTCCACACGTATGAACAGCCTGTTTTCACTCCGCCATGTTGCACCGAGCACCGAGCACTGGGGCTGCACCAGGTCTGCCCTTCAGGAACCAGCCACATCGGCAAAATCTGCATCTGTGTGAGTGTGTGTGTGGATGTGTGTGTGGGGGCGCGGCTCTATGTGTGTGTGTGTGGATGTCTGTGTGTGTGTGCGTGTGTGTGGATGTGTGTGTGTGTGGGGGCAGCTCTGTGTGTGTGTGTGCGTGTGTGTGTATATGTGTATGTGTGGGGTGGCAGCTCTGTGTGTGTGTGTGTGGGGGGGTGGTTCTGTGTGTGTGTAAGTGTGTGTGTGGATGTGTGTGTGGGGGGGCAGCTCTGTGTGTGTGTGTTGATGTGTGTGTAGGGGGGCGACTCTGTGTGTGTGTGTGTGTGTGTGTCTGTGTGTGTGTGGATGTGTGTGTGGGGGCAGCTCTGTGTGTTAGTGTGTGTGTTTGTTTATGAGCATGAACAATGAGAATGAAAATCTCGGTTCTGCCCCACCCACTTCCTCCCAGCCCCACACACCTTGCCCTTGCCCAGCTCCACCCACCATCACCCCACCCCGCCCCGCCCCTGTGCTGCCCCGCCCACATGCTCTACTGTGACATCCATGTTCCCGTAGTAATCATGCTTCAGTGATCTTAGATTCTAGTGTTTTTAAACCCTTAGGTTTATGGTTAGTGTAAGGTTAGGTCTTGGGGTTAGGGTTAGGGTAAAGTTTAAAGTTAGGGTAGGGGTTAGGGTTAGGGTAAAGTTTAAGGTTAGGGTAGGAGTTAGGGTTGGGGTTGGGGTTTGGGGAAGAGACCGTCGCCCACGATTCCGGTGTAAGGGGTGAAGAAAGTTAGAGAGAGAAAATATAGGGAGAGCTGAGACTTGAAGCGGGGGGGGGGGGGGGGGGGTGTTAGGGTTAAGATTAGGGTTAGGGTTAGGGTTAGGGTTAGGATCTGATGTCATCTTGATGTGACGTCGACAAACTCCCGCCTTACTTCCGTATATACGTTCAAGAGGAGCAGACTGAAAGCAGCATGAGCGACGAAAATAACGGCAAAAAGATCGGGAAAAGCAGTATCCCGGTACACTACATGAAAGCGGGGATAAACTGTCCAGATCCGACCCGCGAATTGATTATTTATGGCCCCCTGGATGATATTTAATTACTATTAGAACCGGCCCGCAGGCCACAGCCGCCCGATGGTGTTTTGCACGCACAAACACTACATTCCCCACAATGCAACGGTAGTCCGCGAAGTCACTGCAGCGCACGCAAGCGGCGAGGGTCTGAGATAAAGTTTATAAGTTTAAACTTTGAACTGAGATAAAGTTTAAAGTCAGAGATAAAATTTATTTATCTCTGATCCATATCTATGAGTTACTAGTTCGCTCTGGCGCCAACCACTGGCGATCGATGTCGATATAATACTTAATTTGTGTCCATTTTACAGGCCGCCCGGTAACAACTTACGTTCGCTAACCCCCCCGTCAACAATTAATGTTCGCCACCCCCTCCAGGTTCAAATCTCACTCCAAGCGATCTTGAAAAGTTGGCAACCCTGAATAAATAGGTAAATATGTAATTAAAATGGACTACTAAATAGAGGAAACCATACAACATTTACTCCCTATTGCAATATGAATGTACTCACACATCGCAACTTCCATCGCAATTTTTTTGAAAAACACCCGCAACATCAAACATTTTAGCCCGCAACAATCACAAAAAAGGCCCGCGAAATCCTGGTGGGACTGATTTCTAGGGCTATTGTCACCCCAACATGCCAGATTTAGGCACAGCCAGACCATAAACATGTAGAAGTATATACGTCTCCTGCTCACAGAGGCTGAACCAGACTGACAACATTTGAGATCCACCATGATGGAAAAACATGGTGTATAAAACGGTACAGACTGTCCACCGTAATGACATCTCCATCCTGTTCAGCATGCTGCCATAAACACAGTAGAAGAAGAAAAACTGCAGAACACACACACACACACACACACACACACACACACACACACACACACACACACACACACTCACAGATGCACATCAAACACACACACATGCACACCTACACACATACACACACCCACATGCACACACAGATACACCTCATACACATACATATGCGCTCACACACACACACTCACACACACACTTCTCTGTGGTGACAACACAGGTGTGAGGGAGTGACAGCAACAGAACATCCAGACACTCTCTTGGCAGGGGGTAGAATCAACACACACACACACACACACACAAACACATACATACATACATACATACATTCATACACACAGACTCGCAGAAACACACAAAAAGGCATGTTCTGAGGACTGAGTATATTTCTAGTTGTGTGTGCACATGTGTGTATGTTTGGATTAATGTGTCTGTGTGTGTATGTGCATGTGTGTGTTTGTATGAATGTGTGTTTGTAAGAATGTGTGTATGTGGGCGTTTGTAAGTTGGAGAGAGAGTGCCTGTGCATACACAGGATGTATTTGTGAACAGTAAGTCCCTTGCAGGGCTGATGGGTAATCTTACACATGGGGCTCGCACCTCACGACCTTTCTATCACCCACCTAAACACACATTCATAAGAGAGACAAATATCAGGTCCATTACCGAAGTAAACACAGGTGTAGCCCCTCGCCAGTCTGTCAGAAAGGTTGTGTGTGTGTGTGTACAGAACACACAGAATGTTCTACATGTGGGCCCTATATACTCTGTGCAAATGGCGGTCTGGTGTGGTGCTGATCATTTGTGTGGTGTAGATTCAGAAAGTGGACACAAATGCTGAGAGACAGCAGATATAATAGGTAAGTTCAGGTAAGTTTAGGAGAGAAAGAGAGAGAGAGAGAGAGAGAGAGAGAGAGAGAGAGAGGGATAATCTACCCACAGAAATGATCTTTCAGGGACAATGAGGCATCTTGACATAACACAGGCAAAAACCGTATCAAAGTGTCACGATACAATATCTGAATTACAACGAAAACAAGAAATAAACTTTCAAAACAATCAAACAGACAAAAGGTGTATAACTTAATTCAACAAGAGAACTCGTTTAACCACAGATTCAAAACACAGAACTCCAAGAAGAACCTAGACAAACGACAGAAAGCAAAACACTCACAGTAACTAACAGCAACCGCCATAGCAACATGAAAACAAAACCACAAAACTACACTTTGAGAAATACACAATCCAGAAACACAAGAACCATGAAACACCAAACGACTTCAGTTCTATAAAAGAACACACACGAATAACAAGACACTAAAACACAACAATACCTATAGACAAAAATAAATACCTACACAATAATACGCTTAACAGAATCAAAACCTACAACAAACATATGAGGAAGGAGGAAACCAAGCTAGGAAGAGGTAAAGAATACTGAGCTAGACTAGAGGAAGAACTAACAAACAAGGAACGATTAAACCAGGGAACAACCTGTGCAGGAGACCAACATGAAGACAGAACTACCATAGCAATGACCAGAGAAGATAAGAACAAACTGAGGAGCTTATAGACACCACAACCACGGGAATTAACGAACACGGGTGAACCCAACATTTAAGAGGAGGGGTACAGTCAAACGAACACAAAGAAAGGGGAGTAAGTGATGGAGGTAATTAACACAAGGGCAGGGGCAGGTCGTTACACACTATGACTAATTCTGAAGTTGACACTCATATTTCATGAGTCCAAACGTAAAGAAGATCTGACAGCAGTTCTAACATTATCAACTGATCATCATTAACTGATCATCTCTCCTCTCAGACCATAATTTCTCGTTATCTCTCGTCTGTAAGTATATGCTATGCTAGTGTGAGTGAGTACCTAGTCCATATTGACTTCAGCCCTAAATCATTACCAAGACGACACCACAGCGTGTCTGAAACGTGTCTACAGGTGTTTATGCTCATTTTAATGTTTTCTTGTTGTTTTTCTCCCGATTTTCAGGAGATGAATGATCACATCAGGGATTCTCTGTCTATAATAATTAGTCACATTTAAATGATGAATCTGTGTGCAGGTGCAAAGTGAGCCATTTGTGTTTTTGACAGAGGATGTAGATGTACACAAAAACACAAACACCCAACATAAACACACAAACCCCCAACATAAACACATAAACCCCCAACATAAACACCTAGACCCCCAACATAAACACATAAACCTCCAACATAAACACTTAAACCCCAACATAAACACATAACCCCCAACATAAACACATAAACCCCCAACATAAACACCTAGACCCCCAACATAAACACCTAAACCCCCAACATAAACACATTAACCCCAACATAAACACATAACCCCCAACATAAACACTTTAACCCCCAACATAAACACATAACCCCAACATAAAAACCTAAACCCCCAACATAAACACATAAACCCCCAACATAATCACATAAACCCCCAACATAAACACCTAAACCCCTCAGCATAAACACATAAACCCACAACATAAACCCTGCAACACATAACCCCCCCAACATCAACACGTCATCTCTGCCCCACCCCTAAGGTTGTTGGATGTCAATGTTCCAGTACTGAAGCAGAAATATACCAGTAATGTTCCAGTACTGAAGCAGAAATATACCAGTAATGTTCCAGTACTGAACCAGTGATGGACCAGTAACAGTTTAATTGCACCATTCATATTCATTGTCAATTAAAGTGCGCTAAGAATCAATGATTATATGACCCTCCTCCCCCAGACATAGACCCCTCCTCCCTCAGACACAGGCCCCTCCTCCCACAGTCATAGACCCCTCCTCCCTCAGACACAGGCCCCTCCTCCCCCTGCTGAGCAGCTGAGGTTAGTTAAGTGGGAGTACAAAAGAGTTTGCTGTGTAGTTTGCTAACAAGTACTAAACGTAATAATAACAAGTAATAAAAGAAAATATTTTATTGTGTTTATGTGTGTATGTGTGTGTGTGTGTGTGTGTGTGTGTGTGTGTGTGTGTGTGTGTGTGTGTGTGTGTATGGGTGGCTGCAAAACAATGCTTAACAACTTCTAAATGTATTTGTGTACTGTAAAGATAAAACTCTGTACTCTCTGTGTCAAATTACAATACTTGCACAGGACATTTTTAGAGCAACTCAAAAAAACACGAAAGCTTTTCACAGTGCTGATTATATTTTAGATTTTTAAAGTCATTTTCAGCACCAATAAAATTACACTCATTAAAAACAGGTCAGGAATTCTCTCTCATACGGTCAGCACATGTGCTTCTAGATCATGTACAAGGCAGTCAGCTGCCTGCCTGTCACTGCACATACGTCTATGGCCACAGTGCAGTGATGCAGTGAACGATGACACAGTGACCACCATGCAGTGAGTTCACAGTGACACAGTGACGCATTGCACAATGACACAGTAATGCAGTGCATGGTGACACAGTGTTGCAGTGCCAGATGCACCTCACAGTCTGGACATCACAGACCTTACAGTGAGGAGCCAGAGTTATAAATAAGAGAAGCATAAGAGATTCATTAAAACCAGTAGAGGCCTTAGTTACCTTTGCTGAACAGACTCTCAAATAAATTATGCCTGTGTGTGTGTGTGTGTGTGTGTGTGTGTGTGTGTGTGTGTGTCCATGTTTGTGTGTGTGTGTGCATGTTTGTGTGTGTGTGTATATGTGCGTGTTTGTGTGTGTTTTTGTGTTTGTGTGTGTGCGTGTGTGTGTGTGTGTGTGTGTGTGTCCATGTTTGTGTGTGTGTGTGTGTATATGTGCGTGTTTGTGTGTGTTTTTGTGTTTGTGTGTGTGCGTGTGTGTGTGTGTGTGTGTGTGTGCATGTTTGTGTGTATATGTGTGTGTTTTTTTAGTCTGTGTGTTTGTGTGTCTGCACATTTTAAAGCTCAGCCTCTTAAGTGCAAAATCTTAAGTAGAAAGTTCTTTTTTCATCTTCACAAACACAAACAGAAACACACAAACACACCCACTCATATACACACACACAAACACACACATATAAACACACCCACTCATATACACACACACAAACACACACATATAAACACACCCACTCATATACACACACACAAACACACACATATAAACACACCCACTCATATACACACACACAAACACACACATATAAACACACCCACTCATGTAAACACACACGCACACAAACACACGCACACATAAACACACACGTAAACAGCCACACACACTCATATTCTTTTGTTTGCATGGTTATTTTCTATTGAGCTCATTCAAAAAACATCATGTTTTCTTAATGTATTTAGGCATAGTAACTCTCTTTCTAGCCTCCTTTATGCATGTGTGTGTGTGTGTGTGTGTGTGTGCTAACAGAGAGGGAACACACATTTATAACACCACAATGGTTCGCATGCTAAATGCCCTTTTGAATCGATATGCTGATTAACTTTGTAGCCCTTGATGGTAATCTCATTCAGACATAATTCTGTAGCTCTGTTATCAGAGGGAAGCATCTCCTGTAACTTCTGGTAAGTTCTCTAAGCAGATAGCTAGCAGTAAATGAAGCCAGTGGAGGGAGGACATTCATTAGCAAGGGCACAGTGTGTCTCTCTGCTGTATGCCATCTCTAACTACAATACCCAAACACACCACACCCAAACACTCTACACCCAAACACACCACACCCAAACACACCACACCCAAACTCACCACACCCAAACACTCTACACCCAAACACTCTACACCCAAACACACCACACCCAAACACTCTACACCCAAACACACCACACCCAAACTCACCACACCCAAACACTCTACACCCAAACACACCACACCCAAACACACCACACCCAAACACTCTACACCCAAACACACCACACCCAAACACTCTACACCCAAACACACCACACCCAAACACACCACACCCAAACACATCACACCCAAACACACTACACCCAAACACACTACACAAAGAATTCACTTCTTTGATATTTAACTGGAATAGTTAAACAGACATATTGCACGAGTAATGAACTCACTTTGTTTTGTGAAATTAAGAGAGGATTCTTTTTCTATTTTAGCAATTTTACAAATCCCAGATACAAGTTTGAATAATAAAATGAACGCATACATACATATATGCACATATATTTACTTTGTTAAACATTGTAACATACAATTTCTGACTGAATCAAACTGCATGTGCATGAAACAGTCAGTGGAGCAATCTGCAGTGCTGAACTGACTGACTGCAGTGCTGAACTGACTGACTGCAGTGCTGAATTGACTACAGTGCTGGACTGACCGCAGTGCTGGACTGACCGCAGTGCTGGACTGATTGCAGTGCTAGACTGACTGCAGTGCTGAACTGAATACAGTGCTGGACTGAATACAGTGCTGGACTGACTACAGTGCTGAACTGAATACAGTGCTGGACTGAATACAGTGCTGGACTGAATACAGTGCTGAACTGACTACAGTGCTGGACTGACTACAGTGCTGGACTGACTACAGTGCTGGACTGAATACGGTGCTGGACTGAATACGGTGCTGGACTGACTACGGTGCTGAACTGACTGCGGTGCTGGACTGAATACAGTGCTGGACTGACTACAGTGCTGGACTGACTACAGTGCTGAACCGACTACAGTGCTGGACTGAATACAGTGCTGGACTGAATACAGTGCTGGACTGACTACAGTGCTGGACTGGCTACAGTGCTGGACTGAATACAGTGCTGGACTGGCTACAGTGCTGGACTGACTACAGTGCTGGACTGAATACAGTGCTGGACTGACTACAGTGCTGGACTGGCTACAGTGCTGGACTGAATACAGTGCTGGACTGAATACAGTGCTGGACTGGCTACAGTGCTGGACTGGCTACAGTGCTGGACTGACTACAGTGCTGGACTGGCTACAGTGCTGGACTGACTACAGTGCTGGACTGGCTACAGTGCTCCTTTTCTTCTCTAACTTTGAAACACTTGGACTACTCAGCCTTTCTCCCCTTATCACGTTATTACTTGACTCGAAGCCTCTTTCCTCGTTCACAAAACAGAGAGAAGGAAACGATTATTGGCTTTTAATAAGAACTTATTGGACAAAAAATGTTCAATCTCTCTCAGAAAAAAAGTGTAGGAGAGGGAGATGCTATCTGGGCTTCCAGTCCCACTTCCTTCCTAATGACTTTGTAATGTGTTTCATCCAATTTGAGAGGACTAGAACAGAAGGGTGCTGGTGTGGGGGGCGCTGCCTCCTTTTTAGATCAGACATCCTAACAATGTTTAATTGTGTCAGTAAAGTGGAACAACTCACCAATGTGACCTTCCAGAGACTGGAACTATTCCTCCTTTTGAATTGACTCCCACATGTTCTCATTAAAGCGGGTGGCACCGTGAGCCCAGACGCCACGGCACACGTATGCCGGTGCTGATCCGATCAGCGCAGGGCCGAAGCCAATGGCTTCAGAGACGAGCAGGCAGGAAGAACCCGCCATCCTGCCCAGAAGATTCACCAGAGCACTCTCACGCCAATTATGCCAAGTGATTTTCAAACTATCATCTCCTCACAAGCCATTCTTTACATTCGAATTCACAGAGAATCTGATATCACACACATAAAGCAGAGGGTGAGGAAACCGCTCATATGTGTGTGAAAGTAGGTCACCCTCTGGAGAGGCTGATCTGGGACCAGTCAGGCATCCTGGGGAGAGAGACCGTGTGAAACATCTTCCAGGACACATTCTGAGATTGGCCATCCGTCGCTTCCTGAGTGTTTGAAGAGCATCTGTGGTGTTCACTCAAGTGTTAGATGTTCATGAACATTTGATGAATACTTCACGAACACTTTATGAATGCATTCATGAATCCAAAATGTTTACTGGTTCATTTGCTTTTAATACTTTCTGCATGTGTGTGTGTGTGTGTGTGTGTGTGTGTGTGTGTGTGTACAATTAAAAGTGTTTGCAAAAGGGGTCACCGAATAAAGAAAAGCAGTGATGAAAGTGCCTTTCAAAGCCATGCACCCTGAAAAGGGGTAGTTCTTTTTAGGAGAGAGCCAAACACATGATTGGCAGGTGAGTAATGAGGCATGATTTGGTGACCTTTTAACTGTGAGTCCCAAGAAAACAAAAGATCAAACACACTGAACATCTGAAGAGTGACCAGTGTGTGTATGTGTGTGTGTGTGTGTGTGTGTGTGTGTGTGTGTGTGTGTGTGTGTGTGTGTGTGTGTGTGTGTGTGTGTGTGTGAATGACATTAATGTCTGATGATGGTGTATTCAGGAGTCAGGACAGATCTCAGATGACAAAAAGACAATGTGATTATTTGTCAAATAATCGTGATCGTTTGATCGTTTGATCGTGTAGAGTTCACCTTAAACCCTGAACCCTTAAACCTTAAGCATTTTATTACAACAATCAAACTGTATCTAGAAATTACAGAACAATATTACTCTAACACTACTATCACTACTCATGTTCCGGATCAGCCTGTATTTGATTATTGATCTAAGAGATTAATTACAGAAATAAATTTAATGTGTTCAATGTTTCAAAAATTCAAAAAAGTTTGATGCTTTTGTGATCTGGAATTCAAATTCAAAATTGAATTTGACACTGGCAAAAATAAATTTTCTCTTTTAAAAGTTTAAAATAGCGGCGTCAGCGCTTCACCTCTGTGTCCGGAGGATGCGGCTTCCACCACGCGGCAAAGCAGACCGAGACAGACAGAGGCAGACGGAGGCAGACGGAGACGGAGGAAGACGAAGGAAGACGGAGGAAGACAGAGGCAGACGGAGGCAGACGGAGGCAGACGAAGGCAGACGGAGGCAGACGGAGACGGAGGCAGACAGAGGAAGACGGAGGAAGATGAAGGAAGACGGAGGCAGACGGAGGCAGACGGAGGCAGACGGAGGCAGACGGAGGCAGACGGAGACGGAGGCAGACGGAGGAAGACCGAGGCAGACCGAGGCAGATGGACAGACGTAGGCAGACGGAGACAGACGGAGACAGACGGAGGCAGACGGAGACGGAGGAAGACAGAGGAAGACGGAGGAAGACGGAGGAAGACGGAGGAAGACAGAGGCAGATGGAGGCAGACGAAGGCAGACGGAGGCAGACAGAGACGGAGGCAGACAGAGGAAGACGGAGGAAGATGGAGGAAGACAGAGGCAGATGGAGGCAGACGAAGGCAGACGGACAGACGGAGGCAGACGGAGACGGAGGCAGACGGAGGAAGACCGAGGCAGACCGAGGCAGATGGACAGACGTAGGCAGACGGAGACAGACGGAAACAGATGGAGACAGATGAAGACAGACAGAGACAGACGGAGGCAGACAGAGACAGACGGAGGAAGACGGGGACTGATGGAGACCATGTTTGTCCTCACCTGCTGTACAGATGTCCCTTATGTCCTTTATCCCTCACCATATCATGTCATTTATCTCAGACTCCTCCCCCCCCCCCCCCCCCTTTCTCTTTCAGTCATGTTTTGTTTATCATGCTTTACTGGCACGATGACCAATATACAGTGATTTTCTAAAGCAAGTAAAATACTGTAAAATACTGTCACAGCAGAGCAGTGTGGCTGTTCTCATGCAGGTCAAAGCCTCTTTGAACCACCTCAGACCTTCTGGAAAATGAACAGGTGAATTTCAATATAATGTTGATATGTCACTCCATTCAGAATGTGTGTGTGAGCATCAGTGATGTCAGTAATGTGTTACTTAGAAACGCCTTACTCTAATCTTAGCACTTTTTTTCAGTAACAAGTAATATAACACGTTACTATTTCCAGACCAGTAATCAAACTTAAGTTATTTATCCAAGTAACTGTGCATTACTATTTTTATTTTGCTTAGTAAAAATATATATATTTGCTTTCTTCTTGGCTCAGTTATAATTTTGCGTAGCGATTCCGCACGCTGCCCGAAAACCTGTGAGAGCACCGAGCACATTTTACACGTCATTCTTTGCGGTGTTCTCCATAACCATATGTGGTATTGTAAAGAAATACCCCTCAAAAACAGGGGAACGTTTATCTGACAAATTTTAATGTTGCTTTGTGTTCCAGGTTTGAAAAGTGCTGGAGTTTTGGCTAAAGTACTTAAAAATGCTTGAAATTGTAATTGTATTTCGTCTGACAGAATAGTTCGCTTGTATTACGTTTACAAATACATTTACAAATAATACCGTACAGCAACACAAACTTTTTTAAAAATTTTAATGTCAGGAGATACATTGTTACAGTTAAAAATGCACTTCTGTCACGGTACGGCGGGCCCCCTACTGGTCGCCCCCATCTACAGCGGCAGCTGTCCTGTCAATTGTTGCGTTGTGTTCGTCCCTCGGGTGGGCGGAGCCGGTGATCCGTCTCACCTGAGGGTCGTTTGTTTGCCTATATCTGTCTTGTCTTTGTACCAGTTGACCGCTGGTTATTATATCCTTCATTTGGATCAGTGGTTTGCACACTATTTCAATTAAACCATACATTTTCCCTGAGACTTGGCGTGATCGCTTCCACTTTATTTCGCTCACCCTGCCCGTCACAACTTAATAAAGTGAGTATTGGAAAAACTAATTTTGCTGCTGAATGTAACTACTAAAGTCACTTGTAATCTAACGTAGTTACTTTTAAAATCAAGTGATCGGTAACGTAATTAAATTACTTTTTAAAGGATTAATCAGTAATCAGAAATCTGATTACTTTTTCAAGGTAACCAAGCCATCACTGGTGAGCGTATGTGAGTGTCTGTGAGTGTGTGTGTACGTGAGTGTCTGTGAGTGTGTGTGTATGTGAGTGTCTGTGAGTGTGTGTATGTGAGTGTGTGTGTATGTGAGTGTCTGTGAGTGTGTGTGTATGTGAGTGTGTGTGTGTGTGTGTGTGTGTGTGTGTATGTGTGTGTGTATGTATGTGTGTGTGTGTATGTGTATGTGTGTGTGTGTATGTGTATGTGTGTGTGTGTATGTGTGTGTGTGTGTGTGTGTGTGTGTGTGTGTGTGTGTGTGTGTGTGTGTGTATGTGTGTGTGACTGCTCACACTTTCATAACCTCATGGATGATTCTGTTTTTCAAACAAGTAGATTAAGTTATAAAGTGCAAACTTTGTTTCTGTCAATTTTAGCAGTTCTGGGAGTTTATGGTTCAGAAACACAGAGGAGGAGATGTGTAATGCTGCTTATCCTGATTGGTGAGCACAGGAATGATTGAAAGGTCAAGTAAGTTAGGTTAGGTGACAGGTAAGTTAGGTTAGGTGACAGGTAAGTTAGGTTAGGGGACAGGTAAGTTAGGTTAGATGACAGGTAAGTTAGGTTAGGTGACATGTAAGTTAGGTTAGGGGACATGTAAGTTAGGTTAGGGGACATGTAAGTTAGGTTAGGGGACAGGTAGGTTAGGTTAGGGGACATGTAAGTTAGGTTAGGGGACAGGTAGGTTAGGTTAGGTGACATGTAAGTTAGGTTAGGGGACAGGTAAGTTAGGGTAGGTGACAGGTAGGTTAGGTTAGGTGACATGTAAGTTAGGTTAGGGGACAGGTAGGTTAGGTTAGGTGACATGTAAGTTAGGTTAGGGGACAGGTAGGTTAGGTTAGGTGACATGTAAGTTAGGTTAGGGGACAGGTAAGTTAGGGTAGGTGACAGGTAGGTTAGGTTAGGTGACATGTAAGTTAGGGTAGGTGACAGGTAGGTTAGGTTAGGTGACATGTAAGTTAGGTTAGGGGACAGGTAGGTTAGGTTAGGTGACATGTAAGTTAGGTTAGGGGACAGGTAGGTTAGGGTAGGTGACAGGTAGGTTAGGTTAGGTGACATGTAAGTTAGGTTAGGGGACAGGTAGGTTAGGTTAGGTGACATGTAAGTTAGGTTAGGGGACAGGTAGGTTAGGTTAGGTGACATGTAAGTTAGGTTAGGGGACAGGTAGGTTAGGGTATGTGACAGGTAGGTTAGGTTAGGTGACATGTAAGTTAGGTTAGGGGACAGGTAGGTTAGGTTAGGTGACATGTAAGTTAGGTTAGGGGACAGGTAAGTTAGGGTAGGTGACAGGTAGGTTAGGTTAGGTGACATGTAAGTTAGGTTAGGGGACAGGTAGGTTAGGTTAGGTGACATGTAAGTTAGGTTAGGGGACAGGTAGGTTAGGTTAGGGGACAGGTAAGTTAGGGGACAGGTAGGTGAGGTGACAGGTAAGTTAGGGTAGGTGACAGGTAGGTTAGGTTAGGGGACAGGTAAGTTAGGGGACAGGTAGGTTAGGTGACAGGTAAGTTAGGGTAGGTGACAGGTAGGTTAGGTTAGGAGACAGGTAAGTTAGGGGACAGGTAGGTTAGGTGACAGGTAAGTTAGGGTAGGTGACAGGTAGGTTAGGTTAGGGGACAGGTAAGTTAGGGGACAGGTAGGTTAGGTGACAGGTAAGTTAGGGTAGGTGACAGGTAGGTTAGGTTAGGAGACAGGTAAGTTAGGGGACAGGTAGGTTAGGTGACAGGTAAGTTAGGGTAGGTGACAGGTAGGTTAGGTTAGGGGACAGGTAAGTGCAGGATTGTGGAACAATTCCTCATTAAACGCTGTTGTCTCTGCCACCCCAGTCTGCACTGCCGTCTCTCCAGAATCTTCTGTTCTTCTCTAAACATCACCCTTGTCCTCTCTGGACATCACTCCTGTCCTCTCTGGACATCAGTCTTGTCCTCTCTGGACATCACTCCTGTCCTCTCTGGACATCACTCCTGTCCTCTCTGGACATCAGTCTTGTCCTCTCTGGACATCACTCCTGTCCTCTCTGGACATCACTCCTGTCCTCTCTGGACATCAGTCTTGTCCTCTCTGGACATCACTCCTGTCCTCTCTGGACATCACTCCTGTCCTCTCTGGACATCAGTCTTGTCTTGGCTTCCTTTAAATATTCCAAATTTTTATGTTCCGTGTAGACAATAAAGGGATGTTCAACCCCCTCCAACCATTGTCTCCACTGTTCTAGGGCCAGTTTTACTGCTAGGAGTTCACGGTTACCGACATCATAATTCTGCTCAGCCGGTTGCAACTTTTTAGAGTAAAACACACAAGGGACCATTCTAGGGGGGTTTCCTTGACACTGAGAGAGGATTGCCCCTCCTCCCAACTCTGAGGCACTTCACCCACTAGGGTGAAACCCTAACCCTAACACTTCAACCACGAAAGGGATTTGGGGATCAGGGAGATGTAGAATAGGCGCCGAAGCGAATGCTCCTTTGAGCAGCAAAAACGCCCGGTTAGCTTCAGCCGTTCAGTTTAGACGCAGATGTTGTCCGCCCCGAAGGAGATTCGTAAGTGGAGTGGCCAGAGAACCAACGCCTCTAATGAAGCGGTGGTAAAAGTTGATAAATACTCTGTAGTTCCTTCCTCGTTTGGGGCATGGGTCCCTACAGAATAGCACAATGAGATGTGACAAGACGAAGTGTATTTTCTGCTTCTTTTGTTTGGAACTGGACTGGGTGATAATCAAAGTACATGGAGCATTAGGAAGTTCTGACAATGTTCCAGGGAACCGTCGTACTGCTCCGGCCCCGCCACAGGAACACAAGGAGGGGAGACGGGTGGAGCAGCGTCTACAGCAGCCCGGTGTTGAACTGCCTGTTGTTGAGCCGTCTGTAGCTGCGCAGCCTGGACTTGCATAGGCTCTGTGAGCTGTCGGATGCCCTAACTCTAACCCTTGGAGTGAGGCGATGGTATTCCCTTACTGAGCCAGGAGTGCAGGTACGTCCGCTGGATCCATTGTTAAAGGCGAAGTATTATGTAAAGTATTGACCAGGCAGACAAGGATCCAAATGCGGAAAGTAGTCGCATTTATTGATAACGTAAATACAGAGCACTCGAATTGACGAATAACTCAGTTTAGCGTGCGATGCACAGGGGTGCTGTACACGAGGTCAGGATGGTCCGGGGTCACGCCGGGCAGACAGAAGCCAGTAAGTACACTGGGACTAGACAGGGAATGAGGTCTGGAAGGAGAACAGAGGTCAGTACAAGGGAAAGCAATTGCTTGGAAAGAACGCTCAGTATGTGGCATAGCAACAATACTTTACAACCCGGAAGTGAGAGGGGGAAGCTTAAGTATTTGGGTGCATCTCAATTCAGGGGCTACAGCCCACGAAGTACGCGTTTATAGGCGGTTACGTCATTGCGCTGCGCCGCGGCGAAGGCTGTCCCAATTCGTGGACTCCTTCTTATGTGGCCGACGAATGTTGCCTTCAAAACCCCGAAAACGGAGGACGCGTCTGAGTATCCTTTGCGTCCCACCATATCCCAGGATTCATTGCTCTATGAACAATAAATAGGCGACATGGCGGAGTCTAGTGTATGGGCCGAAGAATTCGTTTTTAAATGTCGGTATTTTTTAAATATGGAAATTTATACTGCAATGAGATGCTAAATAACATGCCACGTATTAATGATACTGCAGGTAACTGTGCTTTGAGTATTTACTAAAGTGTAATGTTTTTAAAAATACGACGAATAATGCCTAGTTCTTCAATAAAAAATAAACAACAGAAAAAATGCGGTTTCTGGCTCCATTTTGTCGGACAGCTCGCTAACACGTATGTAACGTATGTAACACGTATGTAACGGGGCAGAGCGTGGTCACGCAAACGTACCACCGCTGTTCCTAACACACCTCCACCACTCACACCTCCACCACTCACACCTCCACTCACACACCTCCACCACTCACACCTCCACCACTCACACCTCCACCACTCACACCTCCACCACTCACACCTCCACTGCTGTTCCTAACACAGGCATTGTTTTGGTTTGTGGAGAATCACTTCACTTCCTTTCTCATGTTTCCTCCTTTCAAGGGTCTGCTGGTGTTTCTCTTTTTCTAATTAAAGTTTTTGAAAATATTGGAAAGTGAGAGACAGAGAACAATGAATGCTAATGAAGGCTGAAATAGCTTTATCTCTTACACATAAACACACACACACACACACACACACACAAAGGCACATTCACACAAGTATACACAGACAAATACACACATACATTTACATACACATTTACACTAACCTTGTAACTTTTTACAGGTTTTTTATTTGCCCACAACATCTGAGCACACAAATGATACACCCACCACCATTCACATCATCACACACACACAGACACACACACACAAACACACACACACAGATACACACAAACACACTCACAGACTCAAACACACACGCATACAAACACACAAAAACACACCTAACCACACACTCACACATATATGCACACCCACAGATACTCCACATGGAGTATGTCACATGCCACACACACCCACACAAACACCCACACACCCACACACACACACACACCCACACAAACACCCACACACACACACACACCCACACACACACACACACACACACCCACACAAACACCCACACACACACACACACACACACACACACCCACACACACACACACACACACCCACACACACACACACACACACACACACCCACACACACACACACACACACACACACACACACACACACACACACACACACACACACACACAGGGTCTGGGGTCACACAGGCCTTGTTTCATTCTTCTCTATCCTCTCTTCTCTTTTCCTCTTCATCACTTCTGCTGATTTATTTCTCTCTTGCCCTTCCCTGCATCTCATCTCCACGGAGACGTCACCACGGTGATTTGTGCACTGTTCTCCACCAATGCATCTTAAATTATCACCGTCTGTTATTAAACAGGAGCACTTAGACCGTTTGTGAGGGTTTACATCACACACGCACGCACACACCACACACACACGCACACACTACTACTATCACCACAAACACGCACGCACGCACACGCACACACACACAAGCGCACACACACACGCGCACGCACGCACACACACACACACACACACACACAAGCGCACACACACACGCGCACGCACGCACACACACACACACACAAGCGCACACACACACACACACACACACACACTTTGCCAAGGGAGGTACCTGCAGCGTCAGCTGAGGGCTTTGGGCTGTAGAAATGGCAGTGTAAGCAAATCTGATCAGCAAACACCATGCCACCCTTACACATCAATCAGAACACACACGGTGGGAACAACATGCTGTATGTGTGTGTGTGTGCACGTTTGTGTGTGCATGTGTATATGTGCGCATGCATGTGTGCGTGAATGTGCGTGAATGTGTGTGTGTGTGTGTGTGTGTGTGCGCGCGCATGTGTGTGTGCGCACGTGTGTGTGTGTGTGTGTGTGTGTGAGTGTGTGCGCACGTGTGTGTGTGTGTGTGTGTGTGTGTGTGCGCGCATGTGTGTGTGCGCACGTGTGTGTGTGTGTGTGTGTGTGTGTGTGAGTGTGTGCATGTTGGATTGCTGTTGATATGGCTGAAGCCATTTTGTTCTTGGTCCAATTATCTATTAGGAAGAGCATTTTTAATGTGTTCACTTGTCCTTGTCTGAAACAGGTTCACTGGTTTGAAACATGATGTGCAGACATCATTAGAGTCGGATCAGCCAAACCCACAAAACCCCAGAAGTTCAGATTGCTGAGCGGGGAAAAGGGGATTTGAGACTTCCATCCTCCCCAGGCCACCACGTTCTGCTAGGAAGAATCAGGGATGAATTTGCAGAATGCAGAAACACTTTCTTAAACAGGTACACGCTAAAAAATAGTTTAAAGAAATTTGATTGAATGTTTTTGGAAGAGCAACATACATACAACAAAAAAATCAGAGTTCATGCATGATGATATTATTTCCCCATCTGAACTCCTACACACAAAACACACACAATACTCACACACACCACGTCGAGGAACCCCACTTTATTAAGGTAGTGATTTTGGTGATCGCATGTAACAAATCTAATGAGTTAAGTGAAAGACGTGTGGTTGTAGGTATAGTGCACGTGAGCAGTATGTATGTTTGTAGGTATAGTGCACGTGAGCAGTATGTATGTTTGTAGGTATAGTGCACGTGAGCAGTATGTATGTTTGTAGGTATAGTGCACGTGAGTTGTACGTATGTTTGTAGGTATAGTGCACGTTAGCTGTACGTATGTTTGTAGGTATAGTGCACGTGAGCTGTACGTATGTTTGTAGGTGTAGTGCACGTGAGCTGTACGTATGTTTGTAGGTGTAGTGCACGTGAGCTGTACGTATGTTTGTAGGTGTAGTGCACGTGAGCTGTACGTATGTTTGTAGGTGTAGTGCACGTGAGCTGTACGTATGTTTGTAGGTATAGTGCACGTGAGCAGTATGTATGTTTGTAGGTATAGTGCACGTGAGCAGTATGTATGTTTGTAGGTATAGTGCACGTGAGTTGTACGTATGTTTGTAGGTATAGTGCACGTTAGCTGTACGTATGTTTGTAGGTATAGTGCACGTGAGCTGTACGTATGTTTGTAGGTGTAGTGCACGTGAGCTGTACGTATGTTTGTAGGTGTAGTGCACGTGAGCAGTATGTATGTTTGTAGGTATAGTGCACGTGAGCAGTATGTATGTTTGTAGGTATAGTGCACGTGAGCAGTATGTATGTTTGTAGGTATAGTGCACGTGAGCAGTATGTATGTTTGTAGGTATAGTGCACGTGAGCAGTATGTATGTTTGTAGGTATAGTGCACGTGAGCAGTATGTATGTTTGTAGGTATAGTGCACGTGAGCAGTATGTATGTTTGTAGGTATAGTGCACGTGAGCAGTATGTATGTTTGTAGGTATAGTGCACGTGAGTTGTACGTATGTTTGTAGGTATAGTGCACGTTAGCTGTACGTATGTTTGTAGGTATAGTGCACGTGAGCTGTACGTATGTTTGTAGGTGTAGTGCACGTGAGCTGTACGTATGTTTGTAGGTGTAGTGCACGTGAGCTGTACGTATGTTTGTAGGTGTAGTGCACGTGAGCTGTACGTATGTTTGTAGGTGTAGTGCACGTGAGCTGTACGTATGTTTGTAGGTATAGTGCACGTGAGCTGTACGTATGTTTGTAGGTATAGTGCACGTGAGCTGTACGTATGTTTGTAGGTATAGTGCACGTGAGCTGTACGTATGTTTGTAGGTATAGTGCACGTGAGCTGTACGTATGTTTGTAGGTATAGTGCACGTGAGCTGTACGTATGTTTGTAGGTATAGTGCACGTGAGCTGTACGTGTGTTTGTAGGTATAGTGCACGTGAACTGTACGTGTGTTTGTAGGTATAGTGCACGTGAACTGTACGTATGTTTGTAGGTATAGTGCACGTGAACTGTACGTATGTTTGTAGGTATAGTGCACGTGAACTGTACGTATGTTTGTAGGTATAGTGCACATGAACTGTACGTATGTTTGTAGGTATAGTGTACGTGAACTGTACGTATGTTTGTAGGTATATGACTCCATCTACATGTATCTCTCGTATGGTTGTTTACTCACCTTGAGTAGCAGAACTGTACTGGGACACGCTGTCTTCCCAGTTAAATCTGGGATTCGTGTTTATCAGCATAATGACAATAAAGTTGAATTGCATTGAATTATCATTACGCTCCTTCTGAAGGTAAGTTTCCAGTTTTCAGGTCTGCATGTTAACCCAGTGCAGCCCACTAAGGGCCCTTCACCAGCCACTGCCATTACTATTAAAACAGGTTTAGTGCCTAATGCTTCTCTTTGAAGTAACTTCAAAGTAAATACTATGAAAGTGTTATTGAAATTTGGCATTTTAAAAACAAATTGTAAATAAATAACGAGACTTCTAATCCACAGAGTCCAGTAGATACTTAAAGCAGTCTCAATAAATGGCAATTCTTTACTAGACACGATTACTGACATGAACATGAACATACATGAAATTAACAGATTATAGAGTTTTTATTTGAGGTGTTTGCTGTTTGTCCGAGGTGTTTGAGATCAGACCTAGAGTCCCTAAAGAGGCTTGACGTCTCCAGAAAAACTAAAGTGACATTTGGGCACATGAGGGACATTTGGGCACACGAGGGACATTTGAGCACATGAGGGTTGACAGAGACATTTCTGCAGTCATTACCATTAATCTTTACCAATTCATAACACACATAGCAAAGGGCAAAGAGATGCATTTAAATACATGCAAACGTGCAGACACACACATAGAGTGCTAGAGACTGAGATAAAGTTCGAGAGAGGGGGGAGAGTGATAGAGAGGGAGAGATGGAAAGATAGAGGGGGAAATAAGGGAGGGGGAGAGATGGAAAGAGGGAGATGGGGAGATGGTTGAGAGGTCTGGGGGGGAGTTGCACATGTGAAGAATGAGTAACTGGTTATACAGACAGAGTCCACACAGAGGACACAGGACAGTGAGAGAGTTTAAGAGTTATATGTACTGGGTGGCGAACTGTGGACCTCGGAGAATATAACAGATCAAAAAACATGGCCGCACCACCCCAAGGCTGCAGTGTGGAAATGACAATCTTCCCCTTTTGATGAGACGCCGAGCTGTTTAGAAGGAGCGTTGGGTGTGTGCAGGAGTGAGGAGCCTCCGCTCTGTAATCAGTGCTTCATGGAAACACAGATCCCTTCTGTCTACTGTAAAACATGCACTGAGTACTCGTGCGTCTGGGATGTCAGCTGAAGCTTTTAACAGTCTGCAGTTCACATGGAAATGGATGGTGATAACAACTTGCCAATAATAGATATCTGAGGAAATAAGTGTTCTAGAAGTACTGTGAGATATAATATATACTAGTATATGAGATATAATATATACGAGTATATGAGATATAATATATACGAGTATATGAGATATAATATATACTAGTATATGAGATATAATATATACTAGTATATGAGATATAATATATACGAGTATATGAGATATAATATATACGAGTATATTAGATATAATATATACGAGTATATGAGATATA